>NW_023365750.1:355112-366100 GCF_000003815.2 Branchiostoma floridae
TATGGGGCCGAATTGGCATGCTGCAAGATTACACCGCCCGTCGTCGCACACAGTCTGCAATGGTCCTTGCTCTGTATGGACGTTGCATTTGGTCCCATACACACGCTGACGAGTTATGACATTGCGACTGAATGGAGAATGGTGTCCCTGTATCTCACCGTATTGAGGTTGTCTGGGATGATAGGGAACCTTGGTTTTCATGTGGCAGCCTTACAAACACCACACCATGACACTGCCTTCACCAAGCGCTACGCGCTGTTACGCTCTATCCGTGCAACAGTCAGCGTGGCATTCTCCTTGCCACCTCCATTCGGTCATTGAACAGCCAAAAGGGCACATATACTCTTCTCAAATGTTAAAGATAAACTTGGATGTTCTGTATACCAAAGATTGCGTGAAAAAGGGAAAGATTGAACCCTTGACACCCGCACCCGTACCAACAGTATGATACAGTGTTGAGCACAAAAAGGGAAATTTGGGCACTTTTTTTTAGCGACCCACTGACGTAAGCAGCCCTGGTGCTCGTTCCATAAATTTATAATCATAACGAGTTTGATACCTTGTGAAAGAAAATCGTACACGCTTTCTATTGATATGTAACACATTGAAATTGATGCAGAAACAACGGAAATATGATCAGCCAAAGTTGATATTCCAAACTTTTTGTGCCGAGTTTAGACCAGGCTTTTTTGGGATTCCTGGGACCAGGGGGGGCTCTTTTGACCCCCCCCTTCGTAATTTCAAAACGGCTTGGTTTACGATCGCCAAATTTAGAGGGGATGATGTACTAGTGAAGTTTAATATTTTCTGTATTTTTGGTATTGTTATGACGTAATATGACGTAATTATGACGTCATGATGTCATATATTGGGCTAAATTCGTCAAAATATGAAATTTCCGCTATACTTAAATG
This sequence comes from Branchiostoma floridae, assembly GCF_000003815.2. Lineage (NCBI taxonomy): Eukaryota > Metazoa > Chordata > Leptocardii > Amphioxiformes > Branchiostomatidae > Branchiostoma > Branchiostoma floridae. Next base: position 356,027 of record NW_023365750.1, read on the forward strand.
AATTGAACAAAATGATGACTATAAAGCTTATCTTATTAGTGTCTAAGTCTGCTAAGTCTTTTGTTGCCAATGACGACGACACTGACGTCTATATGACGTCAAAAAATGACGTAAATTGTCCGCAATCTTGGATCGACAAGCTTGAATTTTCTAAAATACGACTTTTTCCACATTTAACCTCAAAATCCAATAGAAATGGACTAAAATGATCAAGTGATTGTGTTTTGCAAGAAAATAAAAGATTTTGACGGCATTTGAGCAAAAATTACATGTATTTATCGTTAAAAATGACATTGTCCGCCATCTTGGATTTTGACCCATGACGTCCTCAAATTAGCATGAATTATGTATATTTGATTTGAAATGTGACTTAAAATTACACAGGATGTTCATGATATAAATAAACAAGTTTGATGTAGCAATAAAACCATGAAATCCCATAATTCAAACTGAAATTAGTAAATTTGGGAAAATATGCCTGTCAGAATCCCGTTGCCATGGCAACACGAAAAATTACAAACTAAATTTTTTCACAGAATTGTTGTTAACAATATTTTAGGAAAATTCACCAAGTGTCGCAGTTCTAGCACACGTCGTTCACCAGTTATATGACGTCAAAGTTGGCGCAGGCACTTTTAGCCCCCCCCCCCCCCCCCCCGGTCTAGATAGGGTTAACACAGGTTGACCCAAACTATGATGATGACCCAAACAAAATTTGCTATAGTGACCAACAATTCATTTTTGAAACCCAAAACAATGTTAAACTCTTTGCATCCGTCTCCTATAGCAACCGTTACCAAGTAAAAAAATCGTACGTACATCTTTTCTCAGGTACCTGTGCACGGCAGACAATGGCTACGCCACTGACTATAAGGCTGTAGACATCAGCAAGAAAGGTACGGTAAAAATACCTTTTTTTCCGCTTCAGCTTTTGATGGCCTCCTTTGGAGTATTAAGCTTTTGGGCTGGATGGATGATTAAAAATTATTACAAAAGATAGTCAATCACAAAATATTAAAAATATCCCAACCCACAGACTAGGCTTCGTACGAAAGCTAGCTTATTGCTGAAATTTGTGTTCCTTTGTCTGGCTTGTCTTTATTAACTACTTCGATATCCTTGGAGGGTATTAATACTTTGCCCTTGTATTACATAACGTTAAAATGGCATTATGAAAGGCAAGATCTTATGGACTAGAATATTTGTCGTCGCGTGCTCCTTTAGCATCTATAGATACAAAATTTGGCTATCTGACCAGAGAGAAATCATTGCATGACGACTTTGAACACATTTGAAATCGCCTGACACAATCTGAATTGTAAACCTTGCATGAACTACCTTGTTCCTTGGGTTTCAGTATTAAACATAATTGTTATTAGCGTAGCCAAGGGAAAGGATATGCAAGAACAATAAAACATTAAAACTGCAGCGACCGTGATATTTCTATATTTCTCGGGCTACATATATAAAAAATAAATACATTCTATTTCCTTTTTTAAAGAATAATATTTCTAGGTTTCCCAATATTTATTACTGGATTAACCACACTTTTACGATCATCAAAAACCACTTACTGCTTGACGTGAATGTATTTTTTTCTCAGAAATTGACTACTGTAGTCCCGATCCGTGTCAAAATGAAGGATTTTGCACTAATCGGGCCACTGGCTTCCAATGCGCATGTATGGCTGGCTATGAAGGAGATGCTTGTCAAACAGGTACGTGCCTTGTCTATGATATGCATACATCTGTTTGTTACTCATTCTCTAACCACTTCTACATAAGGTATGTATAGATGTAGAAGACCTTACAAAAGTCACTGTGCTTTAGTTCTGGAACGTAGGCCGGTGCTATGCATGGTGGGTCAATGAGATCCAGGTAGATTCCGAGAATCCAGTGCATCGGGTTGGATCTCCGCCTGAAAGTGGCAAGGTTAGGGTTTTACTTGGAATTCAAAGGTTATGGGTTCAAATCCAAAGCAGTCCCCAATGTTGTGCCCATAAAAATGTCACCTCACACCAATTTCCTCGCTCATTTTTTAGTGAAAATAAGTATCTAGCTTTGATTTGGGACGTCCCTTGGATTAGAAATCGAGGGGACGAAAAATGATTTCAGGCTGGCTATCACCCTGGTCCCGTGTTTGAGGAGAGTCCACCTCGAACACTTCAAAGAACCCAGTACAGTTATTGAAAAGAGTAGGGGCCCTTCCGGGTGTGAGTGGATCAAATACAATCCAGTCTTACGTAGCATGCATACATCACTTACTTGTGTGTTACGCCGTACGTTGTTTTGACGGTTATGAGGAACAATGAAACAAGAAAACAAACAACTAAAATGGTACGTCGATGAAGGTTAGACATCCAGGTACTTCGGTCAGTAACGACAATGGTAGAATCCAAATTGATATCAGCCCTAATACTTTGGCTATGGCTAAATAGTCCCACACGAGAAAGACCTCTGATGTAGAGGACTTTTTCTCACGATCTGCTCTTCTTCTGCCATAAAAGATAACACGATACGCAATGTAAAAGTGATTCAAACAACTGGATCTTATACTAGTAGATTTTGGAAACAAAATGGCATGCATTGTTGTTACCTGAAATTCCAGATGCAAAACTAGTGGGTGATGCCTAAAGGTGGCTGTTGGTTTTACGGAACAAAAAACAACAACAACAAACAAACAAACAATGTGGTTCGTTACCTGAGATCGGAGCCGCGCGCGACGAGCAGGCAGCACATGTACGCCAGCAGGGTTGGCAGGAGAAGGGCGATCCATGCGGTCGGATGTAGAACTGCAGTGGTGATGATAGCCGCTTGGGTGAAGAGCACACGCACACGCTTCAGCTTTTGATGGCTTCCTCTCGAGTATCAAGCTTGTGGGCTGGATGGATGATTAAAAATTATTACAAAAGATATTCAATCACAAACAATTAAAAAGATCCCTACCCACAGGCTAGGCTTGGTACGAAAGCTAGCTTATTGCTGAAATTTGTGTTCCTTTGTCTGGCTTGTCTTTATTAACTACTTCGATATCCTTGGAAGGTATTAATACTTTGCCCTTGTATTACATAACAAAAAATGGCATTATGAAAGGCAAGATCTTATGGACTAGAATATTTGTCGTCGTGTGCTCCTTTAGCATCTATAGATACAAAATTTGGCATTTCTGACTAGAGAGAAATCCTTGCATGACGACTTTGAACACATTTGAAATCGCCCGACACAATCTGAATTGTAAACCTTGCATGAACTACCTTGTGTATATGTCAATACCTTACGTTTGGGACCGCAATGTAAACAACTGCGCAAAGGACTGTTCCTTGGGTTTCAGTATTAAACATAATTGTTATTTGCGTAGCCAAGGGAAAGGATATGCAAGAACAATAAAACATTAAAACTGCAGCGACCGTGATATTTCTATATTTCTCGGGCTACATATAGAAGTAATAAATATATTCTATTTCTTTTTTAAAGAATAATATTTCTAGGTTTCCCAGTATTTATCACTGGATAAACCACACTTTTACGATCATCAAAAACCGTTAACTGCTTGACGTGAATGTATTTTTTTTCTCAGAAATTGACTACTGTAGTCCCAATCCGTGTAAAAATGGAGGATTTTGCACTAATCGGGCCACTGGCTTCCAATGCGCATGTATAGCTGGCTATGAAGGAGATGCTTGTCAAACAGGTACGTGCCTTGTCTATGATATGCATACATCTGTTTGTTACTCATTCTCTAACCACTTCTACATAAGGTATGTATAGATGTAGAAGACCTTACAAAAGTCACTGTGCTTTAGTTCTGTTAATAAATATTACCTTTGTCAAAAACGTAAAATATCCCAGTGGTTATTATGGAAGTATTGGTAGTAATCATAGTATAATGCTTAAATTTCTGCCGACACAAATTTCATAGGTTTACACGGATCAAATTTTTAACGACCACTACTGATGATCAATCAAGTATTTCTACAATCTACAACTATTGCAAAGGTAGTGATGATAAAAAGTACATCTGTCTCCTATCACAACGGTAAGGGTATATTTGACAAGCACAAGAAAGTTGAAGCTAGTATTTCTACAATGTACAACTATTGCACAGGTAGTGATAAAAAGTACACGTGTCCCCTATCACGTGGGTAATGATACATTTACAAGCAAAAGGAAGTATTTTTGTACGATCAGGTATTGCACATGGATTTAGTTATGTTATATATACAATTGCTATATGTACATGGTTTTCATGATTGTCATTGACTAATAGTTACAAACAAAAAAAAAGTAATGATTTATAGTCAATATTTTGTAACAGTTTCATAACAATGGATAGTACAGTAACTAGAGATGTAAGCGGCATTTGCAATGAATATTTTCTATTTCTTTTATAAAGAATAATATTTCCAGGTTTCCCAATATTTATCACTGGATTTACTACACTTTTACAAACATCAAAAACCGCTAACTGCTTGTATTTTTTCTCAGAATTTGACTATTGTAGTCCCAATCCGTGTACAAATGGAGGAACTTGCACTAACCGGGCCAGTGGCTTCCAATGCGCATGTTCGGCTGGCTATGAAGGAGATACTTGTCAAACAGGTACGTGACTTGCCTATGATATGCATACACCTGTTTGACTCCTTTTCTAACCATTTCTAACCACATACAGCACGTATGTATAGATGTAGAAGACCTTACAAACGTCACTGTGCTTTAGTTCTGTTAACAAATATTGCCTTTGTCAAAAACGTAAAATATTCCAGTGGTTATTATGGAAGTATTGGTAGTAATCATAGTATAATGCTTAAATTTCTGCCGAGACAAATTTTATAGGTTCACACGGATCAAATTTTTAACGACCACTACTGATGATCAATCAAGTATTTCTACAATCTACAACTATTGCAAAGGTAGTGATGATAAAATGTACATTTGTCTCCTATCACAAGGGTAAGGGTATATTTGACAAGCACAAGAAGGTTAAACTAGTATTTCTACAATCTACAATGATTGCACAGGTAGTGAAAAAAATTACACGTGTCCCCTATTACATGGGCAATTAAACATTTACAAGCAAAAGGAATTTTTTGTACGATCAGAGGTATTGCACATGGATTAAGTTATGTTATATATACAAATGCTATATATACATGGTTTTCATGATAGACATTGACAAATGGTTAGGAAAAAATGTTATGATTTACAGTCAATATTTTGTTTCATAACAATGGATAGTACAGTAGCTAGAGATGTAAGAGGCATTTGTAATAGATATATTCTATTTCTTTTATAAAGAATAATATTTCTAGGATTCCCAATATTTATCACTGGTTCACCACATTTTTACGGTTATCAAAAACCGCTAATTGCTTGTATTTTTTTTTTACAGAAATTGACTATAATTGTAGTCCGAATCCGTGTACAAATGGAGGAACTTGCACTAACCGGGCCAGTGGCTTCCAATGCGCATGTTTGGCTGGCTATGAAGGAGATACTTGTCAAACAGGTACGTGACTTGCCTATGATATGCATACACCTGTTTGACTCCTGTTCTAACCATTTCTAACCACATACATCACAGTGGCGGCGGCTCCGGGGGGGCAAGGGGGGCGGCTGCCCCCCCCGAAAAATATGTTGGGGGGCGCCCCCCCCCCAGAAAATCAAGCTGAAACCTTGTGTATTTTTTTTGATGATGGAAATTTCTTTAAATCAAGCTAGTCTAACGGCAAAATTTACGCCTGAAAACGCAAGAAATGACGTTTCAGAGAGTCCCGATTTCAAAATTTCGCCAGAGTCCCTTGTGACGGCCCGCGTCTTCGGCCATTTCGGCGCAGGACAATATGTTGCGGGAGCGTCGCTCTCAAAAAACTTTTAAACTAATAGAAATTTTGCTATCGTACTTAGCTTAGTTTACAAGCAGAATGTAATGTGGCCCTCAAATGCTGGAAATGACGTTTTAGGCGGTCAAGATTTCAAAATTTTCTCCGGACCTCCCTAGCCGCGGATGACTAATTGTGCCTCCGGCGCTCACAACGACATGGTGAAAATTTGTTGAGGCGTGGGTCATCGCCCTCAAACATCTTTCTTTGACAAAAATGGCATTAGATTTAGCGAAGTCCCTCAGCAAAATTTGTCCCTCAAAATACAGAAAATGGGGTTTCAGAGGGTGCAGATTTTAAAATTTCCCCAGACCAACCTTGCTACAGCTTGCACCTTCCGCACTTGAAATCGTGAATATATTTTTGGGGCATCGCCCTCGCTAAAACCATGTGTCTTTCTAACAGAATTGTCATCAAAGTTAGCTTAGTCTAGCAGCAAAATGTGCCCGTCAAATCGCAGGAAATGGCATTTTAGAGGGTCAAGATTTCAAATTTTCCCGGGGGAGCATGCCCCCGGACCCCCCTAGGATGGTCGCGCCTCCGGCGCGACAGGTAGTGCCTTCGGCACTACATGTGCGGCAAAATTCTGTCAGTAAAGGGTCGCCCCCCCAAGCGAAATTTGCTGCCGCCGCCTCTGCATCACGTATGTATAGATGTGGAAGACCTAACGAAAGTCACTGTGCTTTAGTTCTGTTAACAAATATTGCCTTTGTCAAAAACGTAAAATATTCCAGTGGTTATTATGGAAGTATTGGTAGTAATCATAGTATAATGCTTAAATTTCTGCCGACACAAATTTTATAGGTTTACACGGATCAAAACTTTAACGACCATTACTGATGATCAATCAAGTACTTCTACAATCTACAACTATTGCAAAGGTAGTGATGATAAAAAGTACATTTGTCTCCTATCACAACGGTAAGGGTATATTTGACAAGCACAAGAAAGTTAAAGCTAGTATTTCAACAATGTACAACTATTGCACAGGTAGTGATAAAAATTACACGTGTCCCCTATCACATGACTAATGATACATTTACAAGCAAAATGAAGTATGTTTGTACGATCAGAGGTATTGCATATGGATTACGTTATGTTGTATATACAATTGCTATATATTCATGGTTTTCATGATTGTCATTGACTAATAGTTACAAACAAAAAAGTAATGATTTATAGTCAATATTTTGTCACAGTTTCATAACAATGGATAGTACAGTAGCTAGAGTTGAGTTGAGTTGAGTTTATTATGATTTACATTTAGCCTCCTCAGAGGCTATTCTTCCTGTGGTCATGGTCACATACATATTTACACATTACATACAGTTAAAAACATACAAAGTAATATACATAACACAATTTCTCATAGTCGATATTTACAGTCCAATTTTGCCGTCCAATACTTGTTAGTTGCTGTTCCATAACTGTGACATCCTGTACAGGAAGCGTCTTTTCTGAGAGTTGGATTTTGGTTTCGGTAGTCTGATCGTGTTCATTGAGCGTGTTTGGTAGTTGTGAATCTGAGACTGAAAGGTGATTTTGTCGTGCAGAGCTTTTGGTTGTTTGGTGAGCATTATTCTTTCGAAAGTGGCAAGGCTTTTCTGTTGAATCCTGTCCCTTACAGTCAGCCAGCCTAAGGTCTTCAGCATAGAGTCCACATGTGTGTAACGATCGCAACCAAGAGCAAGTCTTGCGGCCCTGTTCTGAACCACCTGTAGTCTCCCTATGTTGTTCTGTGTGGTGTTCCCCCAAACGGAGCAGCAGTAGTCTATATGTGGAATTATCAAGGCATTGACTACGGCTATTCTCTGCTGACGTGGTAATAAGTCTTTAACTCTCCCCACCTGTGCCAAGCTTCTGTTGCACTTCTTAACTATGTGAGTTACGTGGCTGTCCCATGTGAGGTTTTGGTCAAGGTGCAGTCCGAGTAGCTTTACTGTGGGGCATTGTTCCAAACGTTGACCTCTAAGTTCCAGCTCCAAAGTTGGCGCTTTCCTGGTTTTCTGTGCTGTTCCCACAAGCATCACTTTGGTTTTTCCATTATTCAGTTTTAGCATGTTTTCATCTGACCATGTTGCCACCCTTTCTAGGTCTGTTTTGGTTTCTGTTCTTATATCATCCAATGTGTGTCCTCGCGTGTGAATCGTGCTATCATCCGCATATTGGTCTAATAATCCATTCTGTACCACCTCCGGCATATCATTTACATATATGTTATACAGCTGTGGTCCTAGGCAGCTTCCCTGTGGTACCCCACAGTGCAAGGTTCTCTGCTTGCTGTAGGCCCCATTTGTATATAGTTGCCATTTGCGGTTTGTCAAGTACGATTCAGTCCAGGACAACGCATCTTCAGTGAACCCGTACGTCGTCAGCTTCTTTAGAAGAAGAGCGTGGTCTACTAGATCAAATGCTGCGCTGTAGTCTAGTAGGACTACCACTGTCATGAGCCCATTATCCATGTTGTCTAGCCCGTCATCTGTCATCTTCAGTAAAGCCGTTTCAGCTGAGTGCAGTTTTCTATAGGCATGTTGTGCCTCGGATTGACAGTTTGACCGAAGTAGGTAGGATGCAATCTGCTCAGCAGCGATTCTCTCACATATCTTCCCACAAGCCGGAAGTAGACTCACAGTTCGCGAGTTTGGTCCAGATAGTGACTGCCTATTATCCTTAGGAATTGGGATGATTTTAGCATGTTTCCATGTGTGTTTTCCAGCTAGAGATGTAAGAGGCATTTGTAATAGATATATTCTATTGCTTTTATAAAGAATAATATTTCTCGGATTCCCAATATTTATCACTGGTTCACCACACTTTTACGGTTATCAAAAACCGCTAATTGCTTGTATTTTCTTTTCTCAGAAAGTGACTATTGTAGTCCCAATCCATGTAAAAATGGAGGAACTTGCACTAATTGGGCCAGTGTTTTCCAATGCGCATGTTTGGCTGGCTATGAAGGAGATACTTGTCAAACAGGTACGTGACTTGCTTATGATATGCATACACCTGTTTGACTCCTTTTCTAACCATTTCTAACCACATACAGCACGTATGTATAGATGTAGAAGACCTTACAAACGTCACTGTGCTTTAGTTCTGTTAACAAATATTGCCTTTGTCAAAAACGTAAAATATCCCAGTGGTTATTATGGAAGTATTGGTAGTAGTAATCATAGTATAATGCTTAAATTTCTGCCGACACAAATTTCATAGGTTTACACGGATCAAATTTTTAACGACCACTACTGATGATCAATCAAGTATTTCTACAATCTACAACTATTGCAAAGGTAGTGATGATAAAATGTACATTTGTCTCCTATCACAAGGGTAAGGGTATATTTGACAAGCACAAGAAGGTTAAACTAGTATTTCTACAATCTACAATAATTGCACAGGTAGTGAAAAAAATTACACGTGTCCCCTATTACATGGGCAATTATACATTTACAAGCAAAAGGAATTTTTTTGTACGATCAGAGGTATTGCACATGAATTAAGTTATGTTATATATACAAATGCTATATATACATGGTTTTCATGATAGACATTGACAAATGGTTAGGAAAAAAAGTTATGATTTACAGTCAATATTTTGTTTCATAACAATGAATAGTACAGTAGCTAGAGATGTAAGAGTCATTTGTAATAGATATATTCTATTTCTTTCATAAAGAATAACATTTCTAGGATTCCCAATATTTATCACTGGTTCACCACACTTTTACGGTTATCAAAAACCGCTAATTGCTTGTATTTTTTTTCTCAGAAATTGACTATAACTGTAGTCCCAATCCATGTAAAAATGGAGGAACTTGCACTAATCGGGCCAGTGTTCTCCAATGCGCATGTTTGTCTGGCTATGAAGGAGATACTTGTCAAACAGGTACGTGACTTGCCTATGATATGCATACACCTGTTTGACTCCTGTTCTAACCATTTCTAACCACATACATCACGTATGTATAGATATAGAAGACCTAACGAAAGTCTTGTGCTTTAGTTCCGTTGATAGATAATACCTTTGTCAAAATGGTAAACTATTCCAGTCGTTATTATGGAAGTATCGGTAGTAATCAATGCTTAACTTTATGCCGACACAAATTTTATAGGTTTACAAGGATAACATTTCTAACGACCACTACTGATGATCCATCGCTTCATAATGTAAATTCGTTCGAGTTACAGGCACGTGT
>NW_023365750.1:366200-372332 GCF_000003815.2 Branchiostoma floridae
CTCGAACGAATTTACATTATGAAGTGACGTCAGCAATTGGTCAAACATGGCTGGAAGCGTGTTACGCCAACCTTCTCTGTTCAGTTAAGTGTGGAGTGCCGTCGTTTTATATTCAAATTAGAAGTTTTAAAAAAAATTGGTATTCAGTCAAGTTACTTATTAACAAAAGGCAAATTCTTGGCTTTACAGAAAGGCCCCTTTTTGGAGTTGGAGTGGTGGTAGGTGCCGCAGTCGCCAGTCTTGTCGGCGGACTGCTGCTAGTGGGCGGTGTTACACTACTGATCCTGCGATGGAGGTCATCGAAGAAAAAAGAACATGACATAGGTAAAGTGCATGTTTTTATATCAAAAATTGCTATCTTCAATCGTTTACAAACGTGGTTCAGGGATGCCAAATTCTATTCTCGTTACTTGTTTTCCTTTACATTCAAGACACAATAAGACATTTCAAATTGAACTTCATTTGTGTTGGTAGGAACATTCTTGTCTCCAATTCACAGCATTATTGGAAAATTGGAGTGGCTTTAAGTTTAACAGCTACATATTTATATTGCTTCATATTCATAAATCTATTATAAGAACTTCTAAATAAGAACTTCAGTTGCGGGAAAATTAACTAATTGTAAGACTCAAGACTCAAAATTTTAACTCTTCTGCACTGTTGTAGCGGAGGAGGTGTATGAAGACGTCCTCACACCAGGCAGGGCGGTGTCTCAGCGATCCGGAACCGGAAGTGACCTTTACTCATAACCCATGGCACCCCTTGCCGTACCTCCGCTTCCGGTCCAACCTAGCGGCAATTACCAGGAGCTGAGGCCAGCGGTGTACCAGAGTCTACAAACGCACCAGCGTACAACACCCCAACCCCAGAACTCAACCGGGGATAGAAGCGCGTTCACTATCTCGCATGATTTTTCAACGTAGTTTGTAAAAAAAAAACAATGGCGTCGACAGAAGACTGAACATGTATTAACCCTTCGATCATGTTATGATGATAACTTTTTATGAAAGTTATCAAGAATAAGTAACTTGTAAATCATTAGATATACGAAATTTACCTAAAGGAATTACTACAGGAGTGATTGTGGCAATGAAGTATACCTAATGTCTAATATTAGATAATCTTTTGTAAAGTTTCTACTACAAATCCATCACTTAATCTATTACACAACGATCGTGCAAAAGAGTACACCATCCGCAAGGGAACACGTAGTGGATTTCAGATTTGAAGAAAAGACGTTTCTCTCTCCGTCTTTCTCGCTTTCTCTTTTTTCTCTTTCTCCCCCTCGTTCTCTCTTTCTTTCTCTCTTTCTGAATCTTTAAAATAAACTGAAAACGAAATTACTCTTCGATGTGATGACAACTCTTTCCCTTTCCTGAATGAATTCAGACCTTTTTGTAGAAATACGTCCATTAATTAAGTACAAGGGATTGATCGCTTATACAAATAAGATATTATATACAATGTTAAGCTAGCGCCAAATATCGTATAAGTCAATTCAATTTCTTACTTCGTTGCAGTGGTGAAATGTATAATCTACATATGTATAGTCTACGTAGTTTTTAATATGAATGTTATTGAAAAGTTCTATTATGAAAGGTATGTTTATGTAATAGGAAAATGCGTTTGTCAGTATTAAGTAGGTGTTTGAAGTTGAAAAGCAAATATTCCATCGTTCTACAAATGGGAAATTGTGTGAGATTTTTTTTTGGACAAACACGTCGAAATGTAAAGTATAACGTCCTTGGAAATATATAATAGTTCGAAGATTTTGATGTCACCTGATCCTAAATCTCTTCATTGAGATGTGAAATTGAAAAAAATGAACCTATGTAAATAGATTTATAAATGCCGAAACCATGGAAAAAGGGCAGTGGAAAATAGATATGTAAAGTCTGATTCAATTATTGACTCATTATTTTCACATATCAGGAAAGGACTATGCTTGCCCTACCGTACACATTATTTAATATAATTTCACATTTTAGATCTCTTAGAATTCTCTAACTTTTAAAAGAAAATCAGTACACTATTGGTAGTAGTATAATTTCGGTAAAAGTAAGAGTTTTGATACCAAACTTTCGGAGTAACTTCCATACATATACGCACTAGCATCGGTTAATATGTGAGCTAATTTTCATACTTTCATGTACGCAATAGCTTTAGTAAATAAATGAGGCAAATTGAACGTTGCATGCAAACAATCATATATCTGCAAATTCTTGAAGTTGCAACCATCAAAACCGTGAGGTTATGAAGATGTAGCATAAATAAAAGCTCTCTGCGATAACTTTGATCCTCTTGCCGCTGTATCAGGTTTTTCAACTTTGACCTTTGACCTGACTGATTGCCCTTTGAGTACGCCATTTTGTTTCATTTCGTAAGAAATATCATATCTGACTTCCAGCATTTTTACAGTGTCACAAACACAGCAGACGACCCGTAACCTAACAGGTAAGACATTGTGCATTATTGATATGAAATCGGTCGCGTTTATCTAGCGCTGACGTAGATTTATGCCTTTTTTTTAAGAAACGTCAGACATCCATAATTTGGGGAGGGGGGCGAAACGTGCGGATCAGTGGCATAGCAACATTGGCAAATAACAGCAATTAACAAATACAGTTAACTTGATCAAAACTTTCCTGACACCTTTACGAATAAGTATAACCCTAAGAATGCACAACGATGTAGCCCACCATTTGAATCATCTTTTTCTTGTAGGGGGAAGAAACTTATATGAATTTACGTGAATTAGTATTGGGCGTGTGTATGTTGGTAAAGGGGCTGCTTAATGCAGCAGGGTCTTCGCCAGTTCATTTTTATTGGCTGGGAGAGAAATCTTGTCTTCATTATACAGATATGGTCCTGAAGATTTTTAAATTTTGTGGGTTTTTTTTCTTACTATATTATAGGTAAGCAATGGCCGAGCCAAATTGTGGATCTCCTTTGAAAGAATCGGCAAGCGGGCATCGTGGGAAGGAGACAACCAACAGTGGGGAACAAAATACAGACCCGGACTGGCCACAGGACGTTCCGATGGAGAGAATGGGTGACGTAGAGCTTGACGTAGAGCTTGATGAAGGAGGCTCTTCAAATCCACATGTACCGGTCAGTGCAGAACACAGAAGAAAGCAAGGGGCAAAATCTTATATAGATCACATTTGTGAGAACTGCGGGCATAGGGTAGCTTGTACGGCCAACACGACACCTCATGTAAGAAAACGTACAGGGGAAGAATCTGTCAAACTTGACCATTCTTACTACTCTGCTACGGAGAAAGACAAAGTTGACAAACGCGTCTTGACGAAATACACCGATGTCAAACATAACGGTGAGGAGACTCACACGTGCGGTGAGTGCGGATACAAGGCACGTTTTAGGTCTCAGCTTATCAGACACATGAGAAAGCATACAGGCGAGAAACCCTACAAATGTGAGCAGTGTGAGTATACTGCTGCACAGAAAGGTCACATAGACCAACACGTGTTGTTAAAACACAGTAATAAGAAACCCTTCATGTGTGATGAGTGTGGATACACTACGAGTACAAAATTTGTCCTTTTCCGACACATGAAAAAACATTCAGGTGTGAAACCTTACAGGTGTGACCAATGCGATTTTTCCACAGCAAGGAAAGAATCCTTAACTCAACACGTCAGAGCAAATCACACAGGTGAGAAACCTTACCTGTGTGAAGAGTGTGGGTACAGGACGGCGTTTACGTCTGACCTGACACGTCATAGGAGAAAACATACCGGTGATAAACCTTATGTTTGTATGGAGTGCGGGTACAGGACGGGTTTTAGATCGTCTCTATCAAGACATATGAGGACACATACCGGTGAGAAACCCTACAAATGTGACCGGTGTGATTATTCCGCTGCAGAGAAGGGTGATTTAAAACAACACGTCATGGTGAAACACACTAGAGAAAAGCCCTACGCGTGCGAGAAATGTGTATACAGAACGACTAACGGGTCAGCTCTAACCCGACATATGAGGAGACATACCGGCGAGAAACCCTACAAATGTGACCAGTGTGACTATTCTGCAGCACATTGGTACAGCTTGAAGAAACATATGGTTAAGCACACAGGTTAAGAACCCTGTTCGAGAATTATTTTTATATATATTTATTTATTGACATTCTCCATATACATATACAATGGAGGGTATGGCGGAACAGGTGTCAGAAGACGCCTGTTCAAAGCCACCATACCGAAATCATAAGAAAATGAAACAACAAAATACATGTAAATACAATATAAGAACAAAAAAGCAAAAATCAACGTTATACAAATGTCTGACTAATTTAAGAGCAGTCTACCATGGAGAGTGCAATGACGGAGCAGGGCAAAATCGCTGGGTATGAATGATGAAAAATTTAGAAAAAAAAAACTTTTTAAAATACAACGCAACATGAACAGCCGTTACCCTTAATGTTTTTCACCTTTATGTATACTTTGTATGTCGTGATTTAATACAATTAAACATGTTCAAAGCAACGCCATCATTGCCTTCACAGTTTCTTTCTGTGTTTAACTTGTATTTATAGTAGAGACATCAAAGTGCGTTCTAGGCCTGGGGTTTTCAGATAAATGTTAACATCAGATAGAACGAAACTAATTTACCTACACTACCAAGCGACAATTTAAGTCTCACAGAGACATATACCAGCAGTGAGTATGTAAATAATTAGTGTTAGAAATACCGGCAAACAGACAAAACATGATATTTTCTGTAGTTAAACAGATGATGACATTTGGTTTGACTTAAACTGGAGTGTGTTAGCCTATATTTTGTTTGCCCTTTGTACTACTTACATATTTGTTCTTGAAATAGTTGAACTGTAATTTCCAACACCAAAATTGGACACACCCAAATTTTCGACTGTACAGCATCAGTCTTTGTCAAGGAATGAACAATCCACTGCTGTTGTGACGTCACGTTATGTAGATAGAACACGTGACTCAGTAAGCAGTGGATTATAGGTTGCAGGAAGTCTATGGCGCCCACCGTCTCTGTTCAGGGATGGTTGTAGAGCCCGGATGTAGATTGCTTCTTTAATCCCTCTGGCGAAAAAGTCTGGTTCTGTGACACTGAATGACCCGGCGATTCTATGTGTATATGTTGGGAAACTTCTGAGGTTTTTTAACTCTTGCGTTTGTGCTCAAGGAACCTGGTCTTAAGTGATCTCTCAGTCTCCCCAATATAGGTTTCTGTACCTAATGTTCTGTCCTTGGCACTTAATATGATAGATGACACCACACTTTTGTTCTTTAGGGGTTTTGTCTTTAGGTGCTACAAGGATGTTGCGCAGAGTATTCGCCGGCCTGAAGCAGGTTTTTATCCCATCTGAGGTGAAGATTCTTCTAAGTCCTTCAGATACACCTTTCACGTAAGGAAGCACAACAATTCCCCTGTTTTCCCTCTGCTGGCGTTGTTCTGTGTAGTATCACTGGGTGATGGGGGTTTGGGTGCTGTGGCCTTCTCTATGGCCCATGTGGGGTATCCGCACTTTTTCAACGCCTGGGTAATGTGAAGTTTCTCCTTCTGTTTGTCTTGAGGGTCAGTTATCACTGTTTCCGCCCTGTGGAAAAGGGTACGGACAACACTGAGTTTGTGTTCTAACGGATGTTCCGACTGGAAGTTCAAATATTGATCAGTATGAGTAGGTTTGCGGTAGATTGTCACTCGCAGGGACCCGTCTTCTTGAACTGTTGTCAAAGTGTCAAGGAAGGCTAAGGATCTGTTCTCTTCCTTCTCAAATGTGAACTTTATGTCAGGATCAAGGCTGTTTAGATGATCTGTGAACTCGTCTGCGTACGTCTTCTTAAGTTTGGTATGGGTGTCATCAACATACCTGTACCACCACAGAGGGGGGGGGGGGCACTTCTGAGGGCACGTTGTTCTAGATGCTCTAAGTAGAGGTTGCATACAATGGGGGACACAGGTGATCCCATCGCCACTCCATGTATTTGTTTGTAGAAGATGCCATCATAAACAAAATAAGTACAATTGAGACACACTCTGAGTAGATCAGCCAACTGTTCTGGTTTCAAAGTAGTGCGATCAGATAAGGTCTGGTCCTCCTTTAACCTCTGCAGAATCACATCAACTGCTTTATCC
>NW_023365750.1:372432-376478 GCF_000003815.2 Branchiostoma floridae
CTTCATCCTCCTCTACTCTTGCCTGTTTAAATAATTTACATATTTGTTGTTGAATTGAAATACAAGTCTTAAGTGTGTACATCAGGATTCCTACGTCTGAAAATCTCTGTATGGGAAATGGAAATGAGAAAGGAATTTCCGTTACGTGTTGTCTTCATCTCCCAGGAATGCCAAAAAAGCCCAGTCTGGATAGGGTTAAACTGGCAGTCTAAGAGTTTTAGGCCTTTTTTGGCTCTCCAAATGTGCTTGAAAATCACAATTTGTAGTATCATAAGAATATAATAAGAGAAAAGTTAACTTTCTAGACAAGTAAAGACTTTTCAAGCTCTACTTCAATCTATTTCTACTTCAATGCTTTATATTTTAGTACTCAATTTCTTCGAGAAGTGCTGAAAATTCTTGTCGTTAGATCTCCTCCTGTGGTACGTTACAAGGCCATAAAATAGCTAGACTTGGGGAGGAATAAGGAAGAAGTAAACTAGTTCTTTGCTAGAAACAAAATTTGCCTAATCACAAGTTCATATGTCATAATGGTCAAAGTTGACACAACAAATATTTGAGACCACTACCGTTTTATTCGAAATGCAAGGAACTGTATATGTTTTATACAAAGAACTAACACCATACTTATTTTAAAATATAAACAGCGTAATGATAATCAAGAAAGAATCTTATATAAGATATTACTGTATATATTTGCTGTGAATATATTCTATAAATTTTATCTTTATCACTGTTAAGGCAATGTACAGCAACAGCTTACCTATAAGGCTTGCATTTATTTTGTCATACAATGTCTGTTTGAAATGTAAATCTTTAAGTATCAATACAACGTTCTACGTCATCTGAATTGATAATTGAAAAAAAAATGATTACTCACAAAACACTGCCCTTTATCACCTGTCATAGTTAACTACCCTAATGTGCGCCAAAAATAGTTACTCAAGCAACTGGATATGGTTTTGAAACGGTCAGACGTTTCGGATAGAATCCACTATCCTTCGTCAGTGACACTGAAGAGATCTGGAAGAAAAAGGTCTTTTATACTCTAACTATGAATGAAGGCAATTTCAGATGTCCAATAGGAAAGGTTGTAAGACGATTCAGACTGAAGACAATTTGGATTCCAAAGGAAACAAAGCTAAGCCAAAGTCAAGCTGAAGACAATTTGGATTTCAAAGGATATCAAGGCTAAGACACAGTTAATGCAAATGAGTCAATTAGCTCCTGTTGTTTTAGGTAGATTACCCTAATGTGGTAATCTGTGTCTACTCGGCGTCATTATATGACATTTGACGTCCCCTTCTCTCCACCATTATAATGCAGGTACAGTACTTCTCACATTATATGGAATTTAAACAATTTGGAAAATAGTATAAATGGTGGAAGTCGAAAGTTTCTATTTGACATGACAAGTTCTCATTAAGTAACCAGGGTTGCTGCCTAACCGATTTACCCATTGTTTACTATACTCCAGGTATGTCTCATTATTCTATTGATAAAAGAAACGAGATGTTCTGTTTTTGTGCTAAATTATTTTCTGTTTCATTAGTCACACGCTGCAAGCGTACGCGTCTAACTAAAAGAAAATCTCGTAATTTCCAACAAGGAATAAATTAGCTTCAATGGGTTTGAGACATGAAACATTTTTAAACTTGGGTATAATAACAATGCAGTTTTTATCTGGGTCAGCAGCGTGTCGGAATATTGTTGAAATTGTCCAAATAAACGTCATAATATGCCAAAAAATATGCCGGCATACTGCAGTTTGCAATGTAGGTGGTCTCCTATGATAGGGATCTGAATGCCAAGGAGGAGAAGAGGTTTTCAAATGTGCTTAATTATGGTCGGATAGAGAGGAAAAGAGGGAAACATGGAATGATAAAGGTAGGCCGAGAAAGGGAGACTGAGAGATGCACCTTAGATGCATTCAGAGGTGGATTCTAACAAACATTTTCTTAAGTTTCATATTACCAAATTTACCAATAAGGAAAATGCTGCAGCAGTTATCAACAAAAATTAAGCAGAACCAAGCTTACTTGGACTACTAGAGGGTCTGTACTAAATGTTGTAACGCATCTAATACACTATTGGATTTTCAATCATGACAAACTTGACTATGATATATTTAATAAACCGTAATAACTATACCTTGGTGGAATATTTACAACTAAACAATACGCATCACCTTTTATTCATAAATATTCCATTTTCCTAAATTAGATCCAACACAACACACAAGTTATTCTTGCTAAATTGCATTGCTCGTGATATTGCATTAAATATCCTCAGTTCTATTTGTTAAGTTTAGCTCTAATTGTATAAATGTGTTGCTGTTTTTTTGCTTGATGCCAATACATAGTAAAATATGAATTTTACTGTTCATAGACACTTTCGTCATCACGATATTCAGTCCAATCTTTAATGTTTCTTCAGACTCAAATAGACGGAAGACTTCATTTCCTCGTAGTGGTTAGCTGGCTCGGGTGGTTGGGGTGGGGTGTCGACGGTCTTGACGGGAATCTCGTAGTCGTCAGAGACGCCCCCTGGAGGACGAAGGTCTAGATACAGCGCGTCGTCCGGAGTCGTTAATTCTGGAATGATACTTTTGTTTTTGAAATGTTCATCACGCGTGGGTGGTAGGGGTGGGGGGTTGACGGTCTCCATGGGAACGTTGTAGTAGTCCATGGGAACTGTGTAGATGTCTTCGCTTTTTGTCGAGGCTCTGTTAGAGGGCACCTCATACCCAGAATCTCCTGGAATAATATGAATAGTCAGGAATGATTCTTATTCTTTGAATACAAATTCTACACTTGTTAGTCTGCAACTGTCTAGATATAGCTTTAACAACACATATACAACGTTATCTCGATAGCCCTTATCTTTTTGTGTTTTGACCAATGCAGGGCCCTTGAGCAGAGGCCCTGGCAGAAATCGAAGGGCCTCTTCTCTGTCTCTCTCAGTTACAATGTGGTTGCGGCCCGTATTAGAGCATCCTGCTGATTTTAAGACTTTCCCTCTTTAATCATGCAAATGGTATTTAAGATAACTTAATTAAACATACATCCATTTCATTCGCACTTTTAAAAAGATGCCCCTGAAGCCCCAAAAACACTCGCTAGGGGGATCAAATTTATACGTATTCATCTATCTATCATTCTTTAACAGTAATATAACTAGAATACAGGAAAGCAAATGCAGAAGCTGCAAGTCGCTAGGGGGCCTAAAATCTAACCATTTTATGTTTTGATAAAGACTGACACAAGTACTAAATATCAAGGCATTCCATTAAGGCATTCTGGAGTTATCGTGTTCACAGTCTTCACAGACACACACACACACACACACACACACATGTACATAAAAACACACGTACACAGACATAAACTCGTACTCCTAAAGGCATTCCCTTTTTGGCAAAAGTAAAAATAAACAGCAATGTAAAGTGTGCATGTACTGGAGACATGTTGCAACAAAAAAAATAACATAACAGCACCTTGTTACTGTGATAAGACAGCCGTTTACAAAAGAAGGCCCTGACCGCAGCAATGAAGAGATTTAATAGTTTAAAGGAAATTGTTAGAAATATTTTAGTATATACTTATTAAATTAGCTGAGCTTTGACGATTAGAATTAATTTAATCTATTTTAGTTTACAAATATATTTTTGTGGTGATATATACATACAACAACAATATTTCCACTGCAGCTATGCAGTCCTAACAAATCTAAATTCAAAAATGTAAACCTCAATTCAACATACAATTCAAACAAAATTCTTATTCACCTTCTGCAGTCCCATCCTTATTGAAGATTTTCCTTATTGCGAAAAGGTAGACGAGAACAGCTACCAAGGCGACGAATGCAATCGCTCCGATCACGATACCGACAATGATTATTGTTCCAATACTTTGCCCTAAAGAGATATGTCAAAATTGTTTTTTTTTTAATTATGTTGAATGCAACAAAGAAATGAACAGCAAGTAAACAGCAATGTTTAAGATGTACACGACGACACGAAAATATTTTAGTATTAGTACACCATC
>NW_023365751.1:0-6354 GCF_000003815.2 Branchiostoma floridae
AATCTGTCAATCCTTACTGTGTCCGGGCCGGGTGAGTTTCCCCGTGTCGAGTCAAATTAAGCCGCAGGCTCCACTCCTGGTGGTGTCCTTCCGTCAATTCCTTCAAGTTTCAGCTTTGCAACCATACTTCCCCCGGAGCCCGAAAACTCAGGTTTCCCGGGAGCAACCCGTCGGGTCACCGAAGCAACGCCGGCGGATCGCTGGTTGGCATCGTTTATGGTTGTGACTATGGCGGTGTCTTATCGCCTTCGCGCCCACAACTTTCGTTCTTGATCAATGAAAACATTCTTGGCAAATGCTTTCGCAGTGGTTCGTCTTGCGGCGATCCAAGAATTTCACCTCTCCCGCCGCAATACGAATGCCCCCGTCCGTCCCTCTTGATCATTACCTCACGTTCCGAAACCCAACGAAATAGGAACCGAGGCCCTATTCCATTATTCCATGCACCACAATTCAGGCGCCAGGCCTGCTTTGAACACTCTAATTTTTTCAAAGTAAACGCTCCGGTACCTCGAGGCACTCAGTGAAGAGCACCGGGGAGAATCCGGCAGGAAAGGCCGGGGACGAGCAGTGACACGCCTCGCGGCGGACCGCAAGCCCGGTCCCAAGATCCAACTACGAGCTTTTTAACCGCAACAACTTTGATATACGCTATTGGAGCTGGAATTACCGCGGCTGCTGGCACCAGACTTGCCCTCCAATAGATCCTCGTTAAAGGATTTAAAGCGTACCCATTCCAATTACGGGGCCTCGAAAGAGTCCCGTATTGTTATTTTTCGTCACTACCTCCCCGAGTCGGGAGTGGATAATTTGCGCGCCTGCTGCCTTCCTTGGATGTGTTAGCCGTTTCTCAGGCTAACTCTCCGGAACCGAACCCTGATTCCCCGTCACCCGTTGCCACCATGGTAGGCACAGAACCTACCATCGATAGTTGATAGGGCAGACATTCGAATGATCTGTCGCCGGTCCGAAGACCGTGCGATCGGCTGGGTTATCCAGAGTCACCAAAGGACCAGGGCGAACCCCTGGTTGGATCTTGGTCTAAATAAATGCACGCCAAACCGTGAGGTCGGCGCTTCTTCCGCATGTATTAGCTCTAGAATTACCACAGTTATCCATGTAGGATGTGACGATCAAAGGAACCATAACTGATTTACTGAGCCATTCGCAGTTTCACTGGGACAGTTGAACTTGCACGTGCATGGCTTAATCTTTGAGACAAGCATATGACCACTGGCAGGATCAACCAGGTAGCGAGGACGCCCTGGTGGCAAGGCGGGCGGGCGTCACAGTCGCGCCGGGAGACGCTCTAGGCGTCTCGACCGGGACCGCGCCAAGCACCCGAGAACCGCCACCGCCAAAGTCCGTAGCTACAGTAAATTGGGAATGCGCAGCGGTGCCGCAAACCCACGGGAGCCTGAGCGCAGAACTCCCGACCACACCTGACCGTTGCTTCCCTTCAACGCCCGAGCCGTCCCCGCGAGGGAACGGTCCCGCACTCTCACGACCGACGCGTCTGCCGAGCAGACGGACGGCCGGGTCTCGAACTGCCAAGACCGCAAGGCGTACTCGCACGCAGACGGAAGGGGCGAGCCGTCGCCGTTTGGGTCCCTGGTTGACCCGGGCGCTGCCTCCGCGGAGGCCGGCCCCGGCGCTGCTTCCGGACGCCCTCGGCACGGCCGTCCTCGCCCGCAGGAACGGAGGAACGGCCGCCTTCCTAGCCGGTTGTCGACCTCCGGCTGCCCTCGCGGGGAGTGGCAGCCTGGTCGGCGGGGTAGCAAAACGACTGGCGCCTCATAAAGGCAAGTAGGAACGACGGGCGCGCACTCAAGGCGCCCGAACGTGGGGCCCGCGCTTTTTACGGGCCCGACTACGTTCCAAGAGTGGTTCGGTGCGGGCGGACCGCCCGCTCCATACCACGAGCTCACGTTCTTGCTCAACGACAACAAGAACTTGTCTTGCGGCTAAGAATGCAGGCTGTATCACTTCACCTCTCCTGTCTCAAAAACGAGGTGTGCCACAATTAGACACTGTTTGGCAACGCTTGCTCGCACGCAGGTAGAAATGGCGGTGGACCCAGACTCAGCCTCCGCGGAGGAAGTGTCCGAGGTGCTACTTATGGAAACCGCCGACAAGTAGGATGTCGACCTCCGGCTGCCCTCGCTGGGAGTGGCAGCCTGGTCGGCGGGGCAGCAAAACGACTGGCGAGAGAGTGTGCGATCACTCGCCACTCGCTGCCGTTTCCCGAGCCAGTCAAAAAACGACCACTCTCTCAAGGTAGATTGAGCGAGTCACGACATGGTCAGACACCCTGTAGAGCACTTTTTTGAAAAACGCTCCACGGGGTGGGTGTCGGGGCCTGGTGACCTGATCACCGCCGGCTGTCCGGACCCGACCCGGCTCTCGGTCATCAACGGCACCAACCAACATTGGAGGAGTCTCTGCCAGCGAGCCAGCCTGCAGGGCATTACCGAGCGGCCTTGCTCGGCGTGCCGGCCACTGCCCCCGCAGGCAAGGCCCCGCACTCTCGGTCGGCAACGGGCCCGATCAACATTGGAGGAGTCCTTACCGGCGAAGAACGCCTGCCGGGTATTACCGAGCGGCCTTGCTCGGCGTGCCGGCCACTACCCCCGCCGGCGTGTCTCCGCGGTCTTGATCGGCAACGGGCCCGACCAACATTGGAGGAGTTCTTGCCGGCGAGCCCCACCGAGAGGGGTGGGCCTCGGGTGCCGGGTTAAAAGTCCCCCGCCGGCCAAGCAGGCCCGTCTCGGTTACATAGCCAATACTTAATGCATTACGCCATGCCTGCAACACGATCAGGGTCGGTACAGTCCACTCCGGCCCCGTGTGCCGTTACTTCGTCCGCCAGTGCGGTCACATGGACCTACCTGACACGGCAGCATCGTTCTCTCGTGCCTTGACGGCTCGGGAACTCCACCACCGCGATCGAAGTCGGCTGGAGCCGGAGACACAAACCGCCCGCCCACGGCTGACAGCTCGGCCGGTGCAGAGCCCGTTGGCACCGCCGGAGAGGGAAAAGTCACCGGACCATCCCGACTATTCTCTCCGTGGGCATGTTCCCCGCACACCCACGGTCACTGCCGATCCATCCCGGACTCGACAGCCACCGGCAGAAACCCGTCAGGCTCCGCGGAAAGCCGAGCTAGTCAAAAAACGACCACTCTCTCAAGGTAGATTGAGCGAGCCACGACATGGTCAGACACCCTGTAAAGCACTTTTTTGAAAAATGCTCCACGGGGTGGGTGCCGGGGCCTGGTGACCTGATCACCGCCGGCTGTCCGGACCCGACCCGGTCGACCCCGATCGGCGCCAACCGGCCTTTGGCACCGACACCCGGCCCGCCAAAGCGGTCACTGGGACCTGCCTTACGTGACCGGGGACCTGCCTTACGCAACCGGGGACGGTCACGGGTTTTGCCTCAGCGCAGAGAGGCTAATACATGGCCAATACTTAATGTATTACGCCATGCCTGCAACACGGTCAGGGTCGGTACGGTCCACTCCGGCCCCGTGTGCCGTTACTTCGTCTGCCAGTGCGGTCACATGGACCTACCTGACACGACAGCATCGTTCTCTCGTGCCTTGACGGCCCGGGAACTCCACCACCGCGATCGAAGTCGGCTGGAGCCGGAGACACAAACCGCCCGCCCACGGCTGACAGCTCGGCCGGTGCAGAGCCCGTTGGCACCGCCGGAGAGGGAAAAGTCACCGGACCATCCCGACTTTTCTCTCCGTGGGCATGTTCCCCGCACACCCACGGTCACTGCCGATCCATCCCGGACTCGACAGCCACCGGCAGAAACCCGTCAGGCTCCGCGGAAAGCCGAGCTAGTCAAAAAACGACCACTCTCTCAAGGTAGATTGAGCGAGCCACGACATGGTCAGACACCCTGTAAAGCACTTTTTTGAAAAATGCTCCACGGGGTGGGTGCCGGGGCCTGGTGACCTGATCACCGCCGGCTGTCCGGACCCGACCCGGTCGACCCCGATCGGCGCCAACCGGCCTTTGGCACCGACACCCGGCCCGCCAAAGCGGTCACTGGGACCTGTCTTACGCGACCGGGGACCTGCCTTACGCGACCGGGAGAGTTTACGGGCTTCTCCTCGGCGCCTGGAGGCCTGGGCATCCGCTAAAGCATGCGTTTCGCCACAGCTCTCGGTCATCAACGGCACCAACCAACATTGGAGGAGTCTCTGCCAGCGAGCCCGCCTGCCGGGCATTACCGAGCGGCCTTGCTCGGCGTGCCGGCCACTGCCCCCGCAGGCGAGTCCCCGCGCTCTCGATCGGCAACGGGCCCGATCAAGATTGGAGGAGTCCTTACCGGTGAGTCCGCCTGCCGGGCATTACCGAGCGACCTTGCTCTGCGTGCCGGCCACTGCCCCCGCCGGCGTGTCTCCGCGGTCTTGATCGGCAACGGGCCCGACCAACATTGGAGGCATACTTAGCACGGCTCTCGCCGCCCGATCTAGAGCCCGTGACGGACATTGCAAGGCTAGCATCGGGTGGGCGACCCCGCATAATCGCCGCCGGAGTTTCACAGCTCTCGCCGGCCCATGAACTCACTAGCTCCCGGGACCCACCACAACTTGCTCGGTCATCTTTCGGGGAGGCATGGTCCCAACACCGCCGCTGGCACTTACGGACAGCAATTCCGCGTTGCCGGGAGATGGGACAATGTCACCGGGCGATCCCGCATGATTGCCGCCGGGTTTTCCCATTTTTTATTGCGACTAATAAAGTGTTAAACATCTGCTGCACCTCACTACAAAAATATTTCGAGCATCACTATATATCATTTTTCTTATTAAAGTATGGGTAATAACATATGTGAGAATCAATAAAATATCTGTTAATTTGTGGGGGCTACAGGAGTCCAAAGAAGGTCTATTTTGTATGCGACTAAGGCCTTCCCTTGGTGAAAATCCGCCATTTTGAAAAATGGCCGTTGCCATGGCAACCGGTGACCGCAGATCTAAAACTTTGCCATTTTTGTAGGTTTGGACCAAGGCCCTACCACCACACAAAATTTAAGGAAAATTGATTTTTTTAGTTTGGCCAACTTTTTTTGATTTTGCTTGGTTTTTACAGACATCAGCTCTTAATGTTTGTACATATATTTCTGTATTCACAAGTTGTAAAATCAGTGATATTCAGTTTCTATTTATACTGACTGCGATGCTGATTGTTTTTCTGAATAAACGAATTTTAGAAGTTGCTTGGTACAAATCACAGTCAAATGCACTCCCGAATATGGCATACTTATGCATGCAATACAGCCTATACAATTGTTTTCTTTTCTTAACAATAAGCATAGCCTGGCGTTAGAAATGGAGATGTACAAGACAAAATGTGTTTCCATACAAATAACCTTCTGTGTGACCGATGTTTCAGGATGGTTATGTGACTTGACTAATACAGTACTGAATTTCGATTGACACAATACAAAAAATGTTTACTAGTATTGTAAATAGGAAACGACACGCTAAATCCATCTACTTGATCCCTCAGACGCTAGTGTCCCAGCCTGTCCACATCTACTCGGGATGGAGTCAGGTGCCATACCTGATGACAGCATCACTGCATCCTCGATCTATGCATCCTCGGACAATTACGCCCCTTATCTAGCACGGTTAAACACAGGGTGGGGCTGGATCCCTGCGTACAACACAGCCGGACAGTGGTTACAAGTAGGCACACGTCTTGATAAACATCAATAAGTCGTCTTCTGTACATTACCCCGCAACAGGTAAATTTAGTTTCCTGTAAATACGTTCATCAGGTTGGTAAATCACATGTATTTAAGGTTCTTAAAGCACAACCGTTTTACTATTTACGTTGCGGACTTTACTCCTCGGTTTCCTTACGGTCCTGAATGTCGGCACGAAAACTAAGTTCGATGATGCAATGTTCTCGCTTATGACTTCATTCGTTTTCTACATTGACGTCCATTAAATTGACCTCATTTTAACATACATAGTAGGAATGCCTTCGAGATACAGTAAGATTTGCTTTTCTTCTTCTCTTTTTCTTTTTGTATTCTGCCTTTATTTGCCTTTCAGGTGGATTTAGGGGAAACGAAGCGTGTCTGGGGCACCATCATTCAGGGTCGGCAAGTTGGTTCTTCCGACTGGGTGACGTCATACAGACTCCAGTACAGTAAAGACCGTATCAGTTGGTTGACATGTACTTCCAGCGAAGGCTCAGACATGGTATTTAAGAAATCTAGATATACGTTTTCTTTGTCAAGATTTAGCAGATTGATGTAAAGCATAATGTTTTTTGGACATTAAATCTAGAAGAGTGGTTCTGCAATATCTACGATGTTAAGAGCTG
>NW_023365751.1:121665-131474 GCF_000003815.2 Branchiostoma floridae
AGATCAGTAACAGTCTCGTTATCGTAAGCTTTATAGCTTTTTCGTACAAGAATAATGATAACATATTACAATGGACCCACATTTCATCCTAGCAGCGCACATGTGCACAGTATTGAACAGTATTGGGAAGAGGTGGCGGGTGAAAATTGTGAGTTAGGATTGAAACGTGCTGGACAAGTTTGAGGAAACCACGTGCGCACAACAGTAGGCTCTCGGTAACAACAGAAATGATGACATATTACATTGAACACACATTTAAATCCTCGCACCGCACAGTATTGGGAAGAAGCGGGTGAGTTTTCCCGGCGGATTGAAGCATGTATAACATGTTTGGACAAGGGGGACTCTCCAGATTGTCCGTAAACAATGATTAGTTGCGACCAAGGACCTTGGTTGCGACGTCCCGCCTCGATGTCAATCATCAGCCATTTGACGCAGTTTTCAGGCGGGCGGTGTCCAAACAACTCACCACGAGGTCCATAACTTAATCAGACCGTCTTCCTGAAGCACGTAGGTGCGAAGCGTGCAGTCAGAAAAGTCTGGCTCATATTAAATCTGAGTTTCGCTATCGTAACTCATTCATCCAAATCATGGCACATTGCAAACTCTGTACTGTACTTTGAAAATATTATCCGTCCTCACGCAAATGCTTTGGGAAGGTCGGATTTAAACTGCAAGCCGGCGGAATGAAGCGTGTTTGGACGAGTCTGGGGAAACCACGTGCGCACTACAGGGGGGAGGGAACTCCAGATAGCCCGTAAACGGTCATTAGTCTCCGATGTCATTCAGCACGCATTGGTGGCTGATTCCACACAGACGGTGTCCATTATCCCGCCTGGAGGTCCATAAACAAAAATGACGCAAAAATGTCACACTTTTTAGTCCATAAACCGCTGCCAGAGTCCATAAACCACAGAAGACGCAAAACCAATTTAAAATGACGCAGTTAGCTGTGCCTTTTTCAGAAGACGCAGAACCAATTAGAAATGAAGCAGTTTAGCTGCGTCTTTTTCAAAAGACGCAAAACCAATTAAAAATGAAGCAGTTAAGCTGCGTCTTTTTCAAAAGACGCAAAACCAATTTAAAATGATGCAGTATTGTCCATTTGACGCATTTCGAGGTTCGCAGTGTGAAGTATGTAAGTTTTACAAAAAAAATTACACTAAAGAAGAAAATTCCTACCATAACTGAAAACAGTAACGGTTACTGCAAACACATAATTCTTTTCATTGGCCTTACATTGTACATTGTACAGTACTGTACTTACAGCATGCATCATCTTGACACTCGGTATGGGGTACAGTCCCTTTGCTGTCTCCCCTGACAGCATGACACAGTCAGCTCCGTCTAGAACAGCATTGGCGACATCACTGCCCTCTGCACGGGTGGGGCGTGGCTTCCCAATCATACTCTCCAACATCTACAACAAATGTAAATAAATAAGCAATCAAGACGTTATTTTTCGTACATGCCTTTAATTGTAGATGTACAAGGAATAATACTATAAATGTATATATTTCCAGGTAAAGGTAAATGACAGGACTTTCATGCCTGTGGAATTTGGATGTTAACTGAATGTGAACATCATAGAATATGAAGCATGTAATGCAAATTAGTGTCTCCTTTGCATGGATGAGAAAAAACAGGAATACTTCTTGGGAATGGTATTGGGTTGTGGAACTCTAGTTCAATCATTTTATGATCTTGAATGTCTCAAAGTCTCTGTGCTTTCTGCCAAATGCTTGTTAAATATAATTAAGTGAAATGAAAAGTAGATTTAGCATAATATACAGATTGATAAATTGATACAGTTACTTCAGATGAATACCATACAGGTGGCATGTAAATAAACTCGCAAATGTAATAATTATGCAATATTTTGGTATTAAAATGGTATCTAATTGATGATGCATTATCAGAATTCATGTGAGCCATTTTAAAAGTAATTAAAAGTCAAATTTTCATATTAAGTGAACCTGAGTAGCACAGATGACAGGCTTGCCGATCCTGTTGCAGCGACCAATCATCATCTTCTGTGCGATGAACACCTTCTCCGCGGGGATCTCGATACCCAGGTCACCGCGGGCAACCATGATGCCATCACTGGCCTCCAGGATCTCGTCAAATCTGAACATGGAAGATTTATATATATTATTAATAATTCAGTTAAAGGCCAACCTTTAAACTTTCAGCATATACAACATGACTCATATGTCTCTGCACTCATAAGAGGGAGTCACTTTAATTCCATCTAAGTAACAGAATGATTTATACGTGCAATAAGGAGAAAATGAGGATTGTTTGCAATGGTTTGAGTTTGCGATAGCACTGGAGTCTCATACTAGAGTCTCTACCCTAGGGCCTGTAGTGTCCATACCCCCAGTAGTGTCCATACTTCCCGTAATACGGATACCCCCTGTATTGTCTGGACCCATGTAGTGTACGTACCTCCTGTAATGTATTACGCATACCCCCTGTACCTAGTCTGTACCCCATGTACAATGTACTTGTGCTACTACAGTAACGACTAGAGCCTGTTCACCTTGGGAACCTGCTGCGGTTATGAATACTAAAAGAAAGTAACTGTAGAACTTCACCTGCGGACCCCCTCGTGGTTCTCCAGCTTACTAATGATCTTGATGTTCTTGCCCTTCTCCCCCAGGACCTCCCGTACAGCGTGCACATCCGCTGCTTTACGGATGAAGGAGGCAAACACCATGTCCACCTGCGAGCAGTGGGCAGCACTATTAGTTTATGAAATATATAGAATACAGTTTTTATTTCTTATCACTTGTGGTACCAGCAATATCACAGGTAGGATTGCCAGTTGCTCCTAGCCACTTGACTTCCAAACAAAGTGCAAATTAAGCAAGCTATTTCATATTAGAGAAGTTTCTGAAAAGTTCTAGTTTCATTTCGAAAGGTTATCCTGGCTTGCTTAAGAATTCAGTTTCAATTATCTCTGTGAACAGTCTTAAGTACAGTAGTACGAAGAGATACATTGCACAAAGTTATCCATGAGACACCTGGGGAAAACTCTGCAATCAATTTCATTTCATGTCACCTCTTTGGGACCTTACTGCCACCTTTAGCCCTAAACTTCCTGTTCCGCAATGTGTCTATCTAATTTTTTTTTTTGCAATACTGCAAGTGAAAAGTGACAAGACAAGCTACATAGGTGACAAATAAGCTAACAGCATAAGACTAAAAACTCTAGATCTGTTTCAAGGAGATAATATTTGTAAGCCTACCCCTTGCTCCACCCCGAAGAGTAGATCCCCCTTGTCCTTCTCGGAGACGGCCGGCAGGTCCACGGCCACCCTGGGGAGGTTGACTCCCTTCCTGCTGCCCAGGGTACCACCATTGTCAATCACACACAGCAGGTAGTCTTCACCTGGAATCACACAGGGGAAGGGGTTTACTACAGTAACTGTAACATTTTACTGACATTGTCAGTCACACACTGCAGGTAGTCAGCACCTGGATACACATGGGGGGAGGGGTTTACTACATTTTACTGACACTGTCAATCACACTGCAGGTAGTCAGCACCTGGAGACACATGGGGGGGAGGGGTTTATAATACATCTTACTGACACTGTCAATCACACACTGCAGGTAGTCAGCACCTGGAATCATACAGGGAAAGGGGTTTACTACATTTTACTGACACTGTCAATCACACACTGCAGGTAGTCAGCACCTGGATACACATGTGGGAAGGGCTTTACTACATTTTACTGACACTGTCAATCACACACTGCAGGTAGTCAGCACCTGGATATACAAGGGGGAAGGGGTTTACTACATGTTACTGACATTGTCAATCACACACTGCAGGTAGTCAGCACTCGGAATCACACAGGGGAAGGGGTTTACTACTGTAACACTTTACTGACACTGTCAATCACACACTGCAGGTAGTCAGCACCTGGATACACATGAGGGGAAGGGGTTTACTACATGTTACTGACACAGTCAATCACACACAGCAGGTAGTCAGCGCCTGGAAACACATGGGGAAAAAGTGGCTTTAAATTACTACATTTGGTTAACAATGTTTAAAAAAAAAAGACTAGTCTGATAGGTTTACTACTGACATGTTGTTTACTACAGTGTTTGTATATGACTGACAAAATTGTTGTTTACCAGGTATATTTATAATGACGTATTGTTTACTACGGACATGTTAACTAATGACATGTTGCTTTAAACTTCTTACATTTGAACAATTACTGGTAACATGTTGTTTACAACTGACACTCAGGCCATCTACTACTGACTCAAATGTTGTTTTCTACTAACAGCTGCAGTGTTTACTACAATGTATTGCCATTGTTGTTTACTATTGACAGGTTGCATACTACTGACATTTTGCTTACTAATACTACCTCCTCTTGGCACAAAGGGAAGCAAGATCATACAGTTTATTACATCTCTGGATAGTTTTAAAGAACGCTTGCAGATACATGTAGATGTGCAAAAGCTAGGTGTGATGGGTCCTTCGGTGTAATATAACCAGCTGCTGCCGTGCCGTGTGCCTGCGAAGCTGGTGTGTTACGCCGAAGGGCGGTTACCGGCTATAGATACAGATACAGATAGTACAAACTAACAAATTTCTACGCCACAGTTAGTTGCTTTGCTGTGTGTATCCTGGGATGACCCCCAACTTTTAATCCTAAGCAAAAACCACAAAAAAACGTCTTGAAGTGACCTGTGCAAACATTGGTAAGTGCGGGCACGGTTTGGTACATTGTACATCCATGTGATATGTTGTTGATGGAAAAGTGCTGACACAAACAACTCAAAGTCTTGTCACATGTCACATGTGCTGATATGTTAACAAGTGCTAAAGGTCTCCAGTACTGCAACAGTTTACTGATTGAACAGAACAATAGTCACGTTTTAAACTGTTCAAAGTCCCAGACCAGGTAAATATCATTTTGATATCTGTCCCACTTAAATGTACCAACGCAGGCTCTAGCATTTGATGGGAACAGGTGTATTCAGGTAGGTTTTATATATCCTTAAGACAATTTTTTGTGCTTAAAATGTAAGGTAAATACAACATGTATGCAGTATTCTGCAAAAACATATTATGCTCAATATAGTCATGGATTGCCTGACATCATTATACTGAAAATTTGCCCCTGCAATCCCTAATTCAAAATAATGAGGAACAAAGTCTCTTATACCCCCGTCACATTCGGCGAAAATCGATCGGACGACGAGTCTGCGAGCTCTAAATTACAAGGAGTCATGACCTTGACGGGAAGGGGGGAACTCTGCCATTTCTTTGTTAGCAGCAGGGTCATGCCTCCTTGTAATTTAGAGCTCGCAGACTCGTCGTCCAATCGATTTTCGCTGCATGTGATGGGGGTATTAAACAGCACTTTCCTATAATTGAATTCCAGAGTTAAGCCAACTGTAACATAGAAGCAAATTAAAGACAGAAAATGAGATAGCATTTGACAGTATCTGGGACCTTAGATGATGTTAGTTTGAAGGAGACTTTTGCAACTTCCTGTCACTTTGTGGTGAGACATGCTTGTAGTTATACTGAATTGAAGAATGATACACACAGACAAACAAACAGGTACATCAAATCTAAAAACAATACCTCCACTCATGGCTTCCAAAGATGCCGTATTGCAAACTAGGCTTGCATTTTAACTGCAGATTCATTTGAGCGAGACTGTTTCTCTTAATCACTATCATATTATATAATATAATCAAGATTTCTAAAATGTTTTTAACTATCAACCAGAATCAAGTTTCTAAGCTTCTTTGTTTTAAGGTTGTTTCTAATGACCCACCAAAATCAAGTTTCCAATTGAAAGTAACTTCTTCATTTAAGTTGAATGATTTCGAAAGCATGTAAGACTATCACTGACAGATACGAAAACAACATGTAACTCTAATTTAATTTAACCGCCAACACAACATAGTATATAATATACTAAGCGTTGAATTTCTGTAGGGCCATGTTAGAGATGAGAACACTCGCTGTGCTACTCCTGGCCTGCTTGGCCACTTTGGGGTCAGCACAGGATAAATGTGTCTTCAAGTTTGAGGCCGCGCCCCCCAAGGGGACAACCTGTGCCTCACTTAAGGACATCACGGCAATGGACAAGGACCTCACGGATATCAAGGTCAGAAAACAGTTTTTTTTGTTTGTTATTTATCTATGATAACCTTAACACTCATCAGGATAACAGTCTTGTATGGGCCAGTATGATAATTTTACGTAATTTAAAGTATAAACTTTGTCAGACATGTACTAGTACATGTTAGGGGTGGGTATCAGCACACTGTACCGGTACAATACCAGTTTTCCTTCTTTCACTGGACCTGAAAAAAATCAGAATTTCTTACAACGAAATTTCTTCCCATATTACAGTAGACTGCCCTATTGACCCACCAATTGACCGCCGTCGTCTTTATTCTAAACATAATATTGTGATGGGAGTCAAAATCCGACACAAAGTCCCCGATTTCAACACACAGTCGCGCTTATCATCAAAAATTGATCACACCTCAAGGTTGAAAATGACGTGGGCATTATGGGCCAGGTATTTGGTCCTGTGCGGTCCCAATTTTTTGGTGGTCACGTTGGCCAGGTGGTCGTTGAGAAAAGGTCGCTTAATTCTTACGTCAATGGAAAAAAAATTCTGGACTAAGAAAAAGCGGTCGTAATGGCCAGGTGGTCGCTGAGAAGAGGTGGTTGCATGGGCAGGTTTGACTGTAATGTAAATGTTGTTTTAGGCAAAGAAAATGGAAACTGAGATCGCCCCTGCCATGAAGAAACTAGAGGATGCCGTCAAGAAACGGGTCGAGGTTGAGAAGAAACTTGCCGAGATGACTGCCAAGGTTCAGAAGATGGACGAAGACATGAAGAAGCTAGACAAGGCAGCTACCGCTGCAGCTGCTGCAAAGCCTGCAGCTGGCAGTACAGGTGCTGCAGGTGCTGCTAAACCAGGTGCTGCAGGTGCTGCTAAACCAGGTGCAGCAGGTGGTGCTACAACAGGTGCTAAGCCAGGTGCTAAACCAGCCACCCCAGCCAAACCTGCTGATCCTGGTGATGACAAGGGTAAGGGACTTTCTTCTTAAGGTTTAAGACCCTGGCCATTCAGGCTAGGATTTGCAATTCACCCAGAATTTACATAAGATAGCAGCACAGTTACTGTAAATGCATTTAAGTTTGCGGGGATTTAATTTTGCGGTAGCGGGAAAAGCAACTTTACGCGGTGGTTTTAAGTTCGCGATAGCAACATGCACAGTAGTCTCTTACTGCTATAGAAAAATGTTTGCGGGGGATTGAAGTTTGCAGTGAAGCGGCCACCGCGAAAACCCCAAACATTAAGCTACCGCAAAGGTTTCTGCATTTACAGTATTAGACATGTATCCATCCACCCCTCTCTCCATCCTTCAATTTTTCAAACCATCCATCAATCCATCCAACCATCCTTCCTTCTACTAATTCAGCCATAAATTCTTCATCCAACCGTCCATCCTTCCTTCCTTCCATCAATTCTAACGGACTTTATCTCTTTATGCAGATTGTGCAGGCCTGAAGCTGAAGGAGAAGAGTAAAAGAACAGGACTGGCTTCAATCAAACCTCCAGGACAGTCAGCTGCCATGCAGGTGTGGTGTAACATGGACATAGGGGAGGAGCCAAGGGGATGGGTTGTCATCCTTAGAAGGGAGAGTAAGTATATTGAATTTCTCAAACCACTGAAGTTGGCAGGGATTTTTACTGGCCACATGGCCAAGTTTGACTAATATCAATTGACAATTTGAGGGATAGGAGCATTCATTCATGTAGCACTAAGTCTTGATATTGTTTTTTCATGATTGATGCTCCTTTGCTTAACAAATTTGCCTTTAATACTAAGTGTTGTACCAATGTCATGCACATTAACTGATTATGAGTGACTTCTTCTAAAACAGATGGAAACCTTGACTTTGACAAGAAGTTTGCTGACTATGAGAAAGGTTTCGGAACACCAAGCTCTCCAAATGACTACTGGATTGGGCTGCAAAATTTGCAGAAGATAACAGCACAGGTAATAGGTTAATGTTTCCATACCTCCATCAATCCATCCATCCTTAAATTTTTCATCCATCCATTCATCCATCCGTCTATGCACACATCCATCCTTCAATTCTTCTTTCATCCATTTGTCGACATCCTTGCTTGCTTCAATTATCACCAGTCAGTTCAAATCCGGACGTACATTTTCCGTTTTGATCGCAGCCAATGTTGAAATCCTATTTTTTCAACTTTTTTCTTCCTGGACATACATCAAAGTTTTACGTACCATTGGAAAGCTCATGTTATCCTGAGTATCAGGCTACTTTTTTTAGTGTCCTAACGTACAAATTTCTTGAGATATTTGACTTTAAAAATTGCTTTTCCCGCGGTCTGAACATAAGTTCCCGCAGGAAATTCTTGTTCCCGCGGGACTGAGCAGGTTGTTCCTTCGGGTTTCAAAGCTTACCCCGATTGCAGACCGCATACAATTAACACCATGAAAATCACTGAATTAATTAGAATCACACCTGGTTAGCTTGTGTAATTAGCACGTGTATGACCAATTCAGTATGTCTAGGGGAGGCCGACGGGATGAACAGGAAATCCTCGGGACCTGTCCCCCAACAGAAGCTGTTTTTTCTGCATCATGAGCTAGCTGACTCAAAAGAAGGCATTGCTTGACTTCAACGCTCAATATAGACATAATTAATGTCATCTTTGAAAGGATAGCACTATAGATGGTCCAATATATGTGTTTGTTTTATTTTGTTTTGTTTTTTCAATCACACAAGACTTTGGCCATTACATTCTCTCTCCATGGTTTGTAACATAACATTGAGGTGCCTGAGTTGGCTCAGTTGGTGTACAGTTTTTCCTGTCGACATCAGGGTGGAGATGTTGAGACAGTTTAATTTGCTTTGATTTTTATTAACCTTTAGCCCATTTGGGCTCATCTTCTAAGATTCAAAACAATCAACATGACTATACAACATACATTTTAAAAAATACAACAATCAACAATCAAAGTATTTACAATAGAGGACAGTGTCTCAGGTCAAAGGTCTTAGAGATACAATGTTTGAGATGGCTTGTCTAAAACTGGACAATGTGCAGTGACTTTAATATTGTCAGATGGCAATGAGTCCCAGAGTATAATTGCTTTTTGCAGGAAGGTACGTTTTATAATGTTTTAGGTTTGGGTAGTCGAAAGTTGTCAAATGGATACAGAAAATGTAGTGTTGTACATGTGGGATGAATTTAATTTAACTGGTCTGAAGGAATTGTACACATTTTGTGGTTCGTGGCTAGTGAGGGTTTTGAAGAACATTTAATCAGAGTAATTAAAGAGAATTTTTTGAAAAGCTTGTCAAAACAAAAGGTTGAAAAGGTTGGACCTCTGCAGGTCTCCCTCACACATCTCTGAGAGGTGTGAGGAAAGGCGTGAATAAATTTGTCATGATATGGACCGTTCGGGTCATGATATGGGCCGTTCGGTTCCATATAATGGACCGACGGTTTCACAGTCAGAAAGGATTTGGATTGATGATTACAAGGCACACTTCAATCCCCTTAGACTGTTGACTGTAAAACAGTCATTGCTTCTGGGGTAGTATTAGACCAAGGAGGTTTGTTTATACCCAGCTGGGGGTATTAGACTTGAAAAGGCCATGACAACATGCAATTTTGTCTCCTTTTTGCCTTTTAGTGACTGACTACAGTCATGTATATCATAATTTGTCTTATGTCGCCAATCCAAAGTTAGCAACAATAGCA
>NW_023365751.1:131574-132579 GCF_000003815.2 Branchiostoma floridae
GACAAAATAGAAAGCCCAACAAAATCGTCCATAAACTGCCAGAGCCATAACCTCTACTTGGAGAGTATGGATTTCTTAGTCTGTGTCTATTTGCTGGAAGTAGTAATATTCATATCTGGTGGAGCACTGGTCAAATTCCGGTGTTTTGCAGTTAGAAGTGATGTGCTGCCCTGGGTGCCTCTAAAGACTCTGGGTCTGCATGGCGGGTTGTGACAACGAGTTATGCTGTCAGAATTCAGAAGAACACCCTACGTATTACTCTAAATCAAGGAAGGCAATTATGATGAATTTGGTTGCCTCACTACGAATTACGTAGATAAGGTGGCTTTCCCTAGAGTTATGGAAAATAACAATAGGCTGCCTACGCCTTACCGAAAAGAACATGCAGACCCTCTCTTAGTCTCTAAACCTTTCCTCACTGACCTCATTAGTTAACTCCAAGACTTACTGATGATACAGTAATAATGGATGAATCTAGTCATGATAGCATGCCACAAATAAAGATGATAATAAATAGTTGTATTTCTTGAGCTTGGCTTTTCCAGTTTGTTCTGTTTTTCACTGAACTTAGCCTTGAATTGATGGCTTAAACTTTTTAAGACAGGGAAAAGCCTGTCGCAGAACACTGTTTTTCATTTTACACACAGAGATAACACTACGGTTACTCAAGGAGCTATCATCACAAATGAATGATGAAAGCTCCTTGAGTTACTGTAACTGTAATTATTGTTGTATGGCAGTTTTTTTCCTGGTTCTGTCAAGCTCTCAAGGTGTTTTGTCAAGTGTGCAACAGGAATTTGAATGATAAAGCCTGCCCAGCATTGACACCTCTCTTGGCTCCCTATTGTCATGTATGTACTAGCTATAGGTGGAGACATTAGCACAGAAGCTATTACCTTATTCCATTTTAATATAAGATTGGGGATAATGTTATGTCTGGAAAATTGTCTTCCCAGACATTTGTTTGTGTAGAAGCAAAATATTTTCTATGGAAATAATTTTGAA
>NW_023365751.1:133089-161583 GCF_000003815.2 Branchiostoma floridae
CCTGGCAATTGGTAAAGTTAAGTATTAGGTACCCAAGCTAGTGTTGGCAGACCTCTGTTTTGCTAAAGTGGGACTAAGACCATTAAAGATGTTATTGTGGGTTTGGCATAAGCTCCAAGCATATCTTGCTGTGGCAAATGGGAAAAAAAATAGCCGGCAGAGGAGTTATTGGCCACAGCCTTCGCTGTGGTCAATATCTCCTCTGCCGGCTAAACTTCTTCCCATTTGCCACAGCAAGATCTGCTTGGAGATTAGGTTTAGCAGACAAATTTGACATTTGTGTCTCAAGTTTTGTGAGGTCAAGTAGGTTATAATTTGGCAGAAGTAGAGAAGAGATTCTGCTCATTCCAATTATGTACTAGACTAAATGATAATTACCAAAATATTTGTGCAATATATGAACACATTTTACTCTTCAGATTTGACAAATAATGACCGAGACCAGCTTGTTGCAGATGGCTAACAGTAACAAAATTTTCACAGGATGTAGAGAAGACTGAGAGAAGACTGCCTACTTTTTAGAAAAGCTTTCCAGAAAATAAGAATACACTTCAGATTATTTGAAATTAATCAATTTTAAAGTTTGTCCATTTTGATAAAATTTAGGCAGTACGTATGAATTCAACAGTCAATATTTAACTTTCTGATAGTAAAATAAATTTTCCAGAAATAATTCACGCAAACACACTTGTTGTGTATTCTTTGCATGTCATTATATCATAGGTTTTTATTATACCAGCTTGTCTTTGCCTTTCAAGTTTACATGCTTGGATTTTTTAGTTTTTGCAAGTAGGTTATATTCAGAATATAACCTCCTTGGTTTTTGTATGTGTGAATCTGACAACCCCAATCGTCATGTTGACAGGGCCATTATTATCAATAGTAATTGTTTTTAGCACCTTGGCCCAAAGTAATTACCTGTATTCATCTTTAATTATGCATAGAATGCAGTCAGGGACACTTTAATTGGTCAGTTCATTACTCATGGCCTGAAATGTCTGGTCGTAATTTCTTTGTCCAGTCAAGGAGCTTTTTTAACCTCCTTTCTCCAGCACTTGGAATTATTTCTTGATAGAAGAAAATGATCAAAGTCAACGATCTAGAGCTATGTTAGCTTTCAAAAAGAAGTAAATGACTAGTGAACTAATTCTTAGCAGGTGTTTTCATGTACTATTTTAGGAGATGGAAACTCACCTCAGCATATTACATTGAATCAAGAAGGGTATACGGTATACCTGCCTAAAACCCCCTTCTACGAAAATATGTTAAACTTTAAAATAATGTGTTCCACAATATAGGGAAAATGCATTGGTGTCCACAAATTAAACAGAAATTCACAAAATTCCCTACACGAAAACAAATTACGAAAACACACTATGAATTTCTTGATGTTCGGCTTCTTTAAAACAAAATTTAATGTAAAGATAGGCTCTCGAATTTTGATAAAACATGACAGAAGCTAAACAATGTCTTCAGTATGGCCGACACAACAACTACAAAATTATGCATAGCTTACAGTCATTGAAATAAAAGCTTTGAAAACAATCCTCGAGAAAGAAAAGGAGATGATAATCTACAGCTATATGCAAGGAGCTATCATCAACTATATTCCATAGGCAGTGTTGGGAAATTGCATTGGCTTCAACAACACAGCACTGTTCACAAGATTCACAATAGGGAAAATAGACAATACACTACAAAGCAAAACAATGAGCTTTCATCTGTACAAAGGTAAAGAAAGGTTTTGAATTTGGGCAGAGATAAAATGACAGACCTAGAAGCCAAACAAACAATGTTTTCAATATGGCGGACACAACAAGTACACATTGTATAACAATAGGAAACACTTAGTCTAACACTGTGAGGCAAACCCGTTTTTAATGGAGCATTGCGTGTTTGACCTGGAGTCGCTATCTGTTAAATACGCGCAACTCCAGAAAAACGTACATTAGCAACGCAAAAAATGCCTAAAACTAGCCCGACTGCGGAATCTACTCGGAGATTACTATGATAGGAATGGAGACTTGTTGAATCCAAGGAGATTGAAATCCTTGCTGAATCCTTCCCTTTTTGTAGATAACTCCACAAAAATTAATATTAGCTTAGACAGCGTAACTTCATACTAGGGTTTATTTACAAGTAATGAGGTTTATACTTAGTACAAGCACAAGGTGAGTGAATGGATATTGTATATACATGACCTGAGGCAGACGTTGAAGACGCGAGTCTACAATCAATCACCAAAGCGGATGTACTTTATATTTCGAGTCTTGTTTAGAAGCAAACTTTTGATACACATGTCAAGCTTATTGCATATTTTGTATCAGTCGGAAACCTGGGGCTTTAATAATGCAAATCCTGTCAATCGAATCGCTTCAAAACTGATGAAAATGCCTTTCTTATACCCTTAGCCCTACACTACACTTAGCAGAATGGGAGTTCCCCATTCAAACGGAAGCTTCTCTCAACCTTGTCTCAACCAAGTAAATGTGCCAAGCCTGTTTGTCTTCTGTCTGTTACGGCAACAATGGCCGAATACCCATTTCATATTGAAGGACAGACGGTTGCCGTCTACAGTTATTATGTATAAGTCTGACTCCAGAGAGGAACATCAAGATTTAAAGCAAAATTATGAAGGTCGGTCTCGTGACTTTGTACAGAAGAATTTATTGGGTGTTCACTTTTTTTGTTAGCAAAGAAGTGTGTATGATATACTAGTATTGTGAATGTCTCATGTGTCAGAGCAAGGAGGTTTTACCAAGGAGGTTGGTCAGACATGTACTAGTATCTGATTTTCTGATCCACCTGCACAATTGTGCCAATTGGAAGATGAGCCAAACAAGACTAGCTTCTTAGTGGGATTTTATGTGCCATCTGGGCAGTTAACATTAGGTAATAATGTTATCATTGTCTATTATTATTCTCTATACTTGTTGAACTATTTCAAATTAAACTACATTTCTCAATCTTGGGACTTCGGGTATTCGGCCCCCAAAGATTATAGTGGACTGATCATCAGCTAGCTGTTTGGATACAGGAACAATCCAAGGGCTCTGGTTGGATAGGGGTGTTTGAAGAGTAGGTCCAGTCTGGAATAGAATTTGTGGGAAAATGCTTTTGACAGTTGCCAGGCCAGAGTAGTAATTGACGGTAAGGCTTTTCCGTCTGAAACTTCAATTCTTGAGATAATGGTGTATCTTTTTTTCACTCTCCCATAACATTACACATGACGTTATTAATGGTATATATTACTCTAATACTGCAACAGTGGTCACCCCTGTAGGGCCGGGGAGGAAGTGTGAAATTAGGTCGTAAACAAATGCAAAAGAAGGGAGGAACAATGGGTGGGGATTTCAGGGCAATTATCACTCTAACTACTACATTTTTACAAGTTTCCAGTCCACCTTGGGTCATTTACATAATGAGGGCAATGCAGAGGGTTGCAGTGCCAAGTCTTAGTCTTTTGGAGACAGTTTGGCTGGCAGACAGAAAGACATTAGTTTATATAGGGTAGCAATTGTAAGAAGGCACGAAAAGATTTCTCACTGTTATGCTCAGAGACACTCATGCAGCTGTGTAAAAGCAAGGAGCTTTTATCAGATAAAAGCTCCTTGGTAAAAGGTATACAGTAAAATAACAATTCTCCTTTTGTATTCATAAGGTGAAACACAACAGACAACAAAGGACCACTCACACTAAATAGATAATTGACAGATGGTGATTATTTGAGTGCACTGGCACATGAACCTTATAGTCTATACTGAGATTTATTCTCCATGATGGTTATCACGAAGCATTTTAAAAGTCAGGGCCCTCACAATGAAAACGGAGCAGAAAACAAGTCCATTATAAGACTTAGTACTCTTAGTCCATTCACACCTTATAATTTGCTTGATGATTTTGGAACACAAACTGTTCACAGCGAAGTAGCTGTATAAAGTCTGGTATAAAATCTGGATGATGTTGAGTTTGTGAGAAAGATACCATTAGGCTGTCTGCTGACAAAGATACACCATTGACTATTGGACATATTTTTAATATTTAAGCTGCTTCAGGATGTGAAGAGGTGACCATTTTCAGAATACTACCACCGAAGCAATGACTGTTTTACAGTCAACAGTCTGAGGGGATTGAATTGTGCCTTATAATCATCAATCCAAATCCTTTCTGACTGTGAAACCGTCGGTCCATGATATGGACCCGAACGGTCCAAATCATGACCCGAACGGTCGACATTATGACAATTCACGCCTTTCACGCCTTCCCTCACATCTCTCTGAGAGGTGTGAGGGAGACTTTTACCTGACATTTCTATCCCCGGGGATGCAATTTTCCCGCGGGAAAGCATGTTTTTTGACATTGTCTTCCCTGGGGTTGAGAGTTTAGACCCGACGGGGTAAGAAATTTACCCTTCGGTATCCCAATCTTGCTCCGCGGGGAGACCTAAAGGATAATCGGGACGCTCCAAAAAGACCGCGGTCAGCTTGCATTTTCCATCAATGATATCTTACGTTGTGAACATTGTAGAATAATTATTTTTATATCACTATACTCAGTACGCCAAGAGCTACGCACTGATATCTCACTTGAAACTAGAGCATCAAGTTTGGTTGATTTTCCAAATACCAACTGTTTTTACTGATATAAAATGACTAGTGTTAATTCTTCATCCATCCATCCTTCAATTTTTCATCCATCCAGCCTTGAATTCTTCATCCATCCATCCTTTAATTCTTTCTTCATCCATCTATCCTTTCATCCATACATCTGTTGTTCAGCTTTATCCATCTATCCATCCATCCTTCATTTCATCCACCTATCCATCCTTCAATACTTCATCCATCCAACCTTGAATTCTTCATCCATCCATTCATCCATCCTTTAATTCTTTCTTTCTTCATCCAGTTATCCTTTCATCCATGCATCTATCCTTCAGCTTTATCCATCCACCCATCCTTTATTTCATCCATCTATCCATCCTTCAATATTTCATCCATCCATCCTTTAATTCTTCATGCCTGTTAGATTATGTCTTGTGTTTTTGTGTAAACTGTCAATCATGTTTTTTTATTCAGGATGAGTGGCAGCTGTACGTCTCTCTGACGGACCATGACGACAAAGAAGCGTTTGCCAAATACAAGAAGTTCAAGGTGTCCGGAGCCGACTACAAACTCACCATTGAAGGGTTTGATATCCTTAGTACAGCAGGAGATGGCTTGACTGTGAGTATAATATTGTTTTTGCAGGGTTTTGACAAGCTGTGAATGATTCACTTGCTATGTAGTGACATACAAAATCTACTGGCCAAAACCAACTTTTCACTGGTCCAATATTTAATTCATTTTGTATTTCTATATTTTGATTTATAATTTATTTTCAGCAAGGAAAACCTAAATGACCTGGTTGCTCGAACTCTTCCTGTTTCAAGTATAATATCCATAAAGTATATCATGATAATGGTAGTTGAACACAAAGACCAGTGGACTAGCCTCCTGTTGTGTTGACAGCACAAAGTTGTGTGGCCCAAGGCAACAGGAAGGGAGATGGGTGCTGCCCTATGCACCATCTGGTGTGGGTGGGAAGGACTTTAACTCAATTACTTAGCATGAATCATTAAATCTTAGGTCTCATTGACAATCATCCATTATTTTACTCAGTCTGTTACTGTTAGTAGCATGCAGTATTTGATTATTTTTGACTGCTACTGGGATCCCTGACAAAGGCAGCAGTCAGCTATAGAACAGTAGCTAGTCTTCACAACACACTTTCATGCAGCTCTGTCCAGCAGGCTCACCATAGTTATGGTTTTTCCCCTTCTTACCCAGGACAGCAATGGTGTAGGCTTCAGTGCCAATGACAAGGACAATGACGGCTCCAAAACCAGTGAGTGTGGGAAGCAGTACATGAGTGGCTGGTGGTTCAACCAGTTCTGCCCCAACCCTGCCAACCTCAATGGTAAGATCACCACTCATCACTTGCACCTCCAATACAAACTTTCTCTGCAAGAACCCGTTTTGCCACTTCAACGGATGCAAAGCATCTTTTTTCCTCCATAATCCACCTATTTGGAGGAAGTTCCACGCTGAGAGCTTCATTCCTAAAACTACCACGGACTTGCTTCCCAAACATCTTTCTTCTCAATACAGTAACCCAAAACGCTTGATGAGTGGCTGCATGAGCCTTGTGGAATACGGTGTATTTTGTTTATAAATTATAGCCAATACAATACACATTTTGATATAAAATGTGCCAGAAGTTGATAAAAAATTCCAACATCACCAATTCCAAAGTCAGACTTAAAATTTGTTATTTTTGTGCATAAGATTACAATATAATATTAGTATACATAGTTTTACAGTTCACAACTTGAACCCTCTTTTCAGACTACTGACACTTGTATCTATGTGACATGGACTGGGTTTCTATGTCACCCTTGCTCCCATGGCTGTGTTTTATTATGTTGTATTTCATATCTATTGTTTTCAGAAGAAGCTTTCAAAACCCAACATTCTTACTAACAGTTGTTTGTTTTCTGAACTTTCAGGCAAGTACCATAAGAAGGGTGATCCGTTTGACTCCAGGGGAATCTTCTGGAGAGAGTGGCGACAGAACAAGAACCTGAAGAAGGCTGTGATGATGCTTCAGCGGAAGAGGGGGGCCAAGCCAGCTTCTGGCTAATCACAGATCACAAAGTCATGAGCCCATACTGGTATTGTGTACTAGTGCTGTATTGCAAAACTTGTTATGTACATAATTTGGGGCTCAAGATGATGTGGTATTGAAGAGTTTCAGGGCACAGGCTAGTTCTGTTCTATTTGAAACTTGAATAAACATTGTCAAGCTGTCAACAGTTCAGTACAATTTGTTTTTCTGTCATTTTATTGAAGACCACAGTCATGTTACTTGTCAAATACACGTAGCTCAAGACAAGGTACAGGTCTGCACATACATGTTGTACATTGTAGTATGTGTACCTAATAGAAATATGTAAACCTCTGTACCTCCACTACCTGTAGGGGTATCTGTACCTTATGTTATTTTTAGGTGTTATTTGGATCCACTAA
The DNA here is from genome assembly GCF_000003815.2 of Branchiostoma floridae. NCBI lineage: Eukaryota > Metazoa > Chordata > Leptocardii > Amphioxiformes > Branchiostomatidae > Branchiostoma > Branchiostoma floridae. The sequence continues at coordinate 140,154 of NW_023365751.1, forward strand.
ACTATGGTTTGGGTCACTATGCTGTGATGATTTGGGCCCCTATGACATGTATTTCAACCAGAAAAGGGGACTTTTCTGTTGTTTTTACAAACTTTAAGGTAAAAAAATTGTTGGATTTCTCTTCACTAAATTTGACTCTCAAAATGCAGGAAATAGTGCTTCTGAGGGTTATAAATTCAAACATTTTTAAGAGGACTCTCCCCAGACCCCTTACAAAGCTCACTCCTGCATCCTACCACATGGCTTTGCTGCACTAAGATACCCCTAGGCCTACCCTGTGAAAAAATCATGGTGAGAACACAGATGTCAATGTCAAAGTCATCTTCTCACCTTTGTCCTTGACCGTGACTTGGATCAGGCCATCATCGATGTAGACCTGTCCGCCCTTGTCCATGACCTTGGTGATGTTCTTGTAGTCCACGTACAGGGTCTTGTCGTCGCACTTCTCGTAGAAGTCCTCGTTGGTGGTGAGTCGGATCTCCTCTCCAGTCTTCAGTTCCACCTCCCCAGTACCACTCTGGAAATATTGAATAGCGGTCAAACCCAGGGTTGTAGCCAGCCAGAAATCATTTTCAGTCCCCTCTATTTTAAATGGCTTTGGCGCAGCATTTCTAGGGGGTCCGGGGGCATGTGCCTAAGGAAAATTATGAAATCTAGACCTCTGAAATACTATTTCCTGCATTTTGAGGGTTAAATTTTGCTCACAGAGGACGGGATAGGAAAAAAAATTCAGTCCCCAGCTGCAAAATTTCTTCAAAGGACGGAAGGACAGGTGCTGGCTGCAACCCTGGGTCAAACCTCAGACGGGACAATGCATGACGCTTTTTTGTTAGCTTAGGTAGTTCAATGCGGTTTCTAGGGCATGCTAACTCATTTGGCGATCCCGCGCGATCGGCCGCAACTTCTTAGAGGGACAGCCGGCAGTAAGCCGGACGAGATGGAGCAATAACAGGTCTGTGATGCCCTTAGATGTCTGGGGCCGCACGCGCGCTACAATGAAGGCATCAGCGAGTCTTTCGCCTTCGCCGAAAGGTGCGGGTAACCTGCAAAACCGCCTTCGTGCTAGGGATCGGGGATTGCAATTATCTCCCATGAACGAGGAATTCCCAGTAGATGCGTGTCATCAGCACGCGTTGATTACGTCCCTGCCCTTTGTACACACCGCCGAGAAGCCGATCAAACTTGACCATTTAGAGGAAGTAAAAGTCGTAACAAGGTTTCGCTACGGCTCGCATATTTCACACCAGTGTACCTTGCACACCATTGGTCATCACCCCTACCTCTTCTTTATAAGCGTGCCAGGTTCTTTTACATGCAGAAGTTCCCTTTTATATACACTTACCTCACCATCCAAAATGACAGTCACTGTGATCAAAATTATTAAGTTTCATATTTTACCTTGGTCCATAATTACCAAAATTCAAACTGTCTGATGGAAAAGGTTTTGAGTACAGGGCTCGAAATAGTTTTTTCTGCATACCTGCACTGGTGCAGGTAACATTGAAAATTACCTGCACCAGACAAATTTTTACCTGCACCACTCTGAATTTAGGAAATACGGATCATATTAAAATTGTTCAGGAACCATTGCTATTTTTTCTTTAAACTATGTCTTCATAGGTGGTAACAGTCAACGCAGCTGATAACAATCCATACTAGTATATACCTACATCATAGGACATTTATGTATAAATCCCAGTACATGGACCAGTGCAGGTTAGGTGCAGGTAGACACCAGAAATACCTGCACAGCTCCAATTTTGCCTGCACTAACCTGCATATGCAGGTGGAACTGTAATAGCGGCAAACACACAAACGCAGACAAAAACAGTACACCTGTCGGAGGTGACCCTCCTTCACAGAGGAACAGTAATTAACTCACTCCGGCGATCAGTCCTGTGCGGATCTCGGGGCCCTTGGTGTCCAGAGCGATAGCGATGGGTCGGAAAGGCTTGATGAGTTTCTCTGCCTCACGGACATTGGCAATGGTACCTGCATGGTACTACAACAATAGTGTTCGTCAGCATTTTTAACAATTTGCTATTATCATCAACTCGACTCCACATCATTGAGTCGAAGTTTACAATTTCTGGAGATGAAACTACTCTACATTTTGTATAGGCAACTAGTAGAATCAGATGAGATTATGTACTTGACAAAATCCAGTATTTGGTTGGAGTGAATGAGTCAGAGAGTAAGTGAATGAGTGATGAGTGAGTGAGTGAATGAGTAGCAGAGTGTGTGAATGAGTAGCAGAATGAGTGAGTGAATGAGTGAATGAATGAGACTGAGTAAATGAGTGAGTGTGTGAATGAGTAGCAGAATGAGTGAATGAATGAATGAGACCAAGTAAAGTAGAGTGAGTGAGTGTGTGAATGAGTAGCAGATTGAGTGAATGAGAGAAAGTAAAAGAGTGTGAGTGAGTGTGTGAATGAGTAGCCAAATGAGTGAGTGAATGAGTGAATGAATGAGACTGAGTAAAGGAGAGTGAGTGTGTGTGAATGAGTAGCAGAATGAGTGAATGAGTGAATGAATGAATGAAACCAAGTAAAGGAGAGTAAGTGAGTGTGTGAATGAGTAGCAGAATGAGTGAATGAATGAGACTGAGTAAAGGAGAGTGAGTGAGTGAGTGAGTGTGTGAATGAGTAGCAGAATGAGTGAGTGAATGAATGAGTGAGTGAGTGTGATACCTCATGTGAGCCGTGGGAAAAGTTCATCCGGGCGATGTTCATCCCAGCCTTCATCATCTCCACCAGAATGGGCACTTCCTTGGATGCTGGCCCTGTATGAGGACAGGAAACATGCCATTCTAGTAATTCCATCCCTCGGATAGGATGTGAAATGGAGGTCCTGTGTCTGGGGAGAGCCATACCCCAGGCACGTTAAAGAACCCACCACACGTGCGATGGTGCGGTTTGGGTGGTTCAAAACCTACAGTCCCTTGGCCGCACCTGGGGCAATTACTGTCGTATTGAGGTCACCTGAGTGGCGCCGAATGGCAAATCGCTCCAGACCCTTGCTATTTAGCCCCTCCTATTGTAAGCTCCTTGCAATTCAGCCCCTGGCTGCAAAGAGAGAGTAGTCGGCCCGGGACCCAATAACAATAACAATAACATAATTTCTACATGGGGCAGCAATGGGGATTCTGCATGGAGTACACTGGGAACTATACACTGTGGACACTACAAATTCTGCATGCATATCTCAATTGCAAGTGACTTTCAATACGTCTGACTAAGTAGGATTGTACTTTGAACCACTCATGCTACACGCTAAGTAAATGACTGTACAAATATATAATATTATACATAAATAGCATATACATTAACAATCAAACATATCAGAACTAATTCTTCAAGAAAGGAAACATGAACACACAAGAGCTGAGATAATTGTGACACCCCAACAGCAACAAAGGTTAGAAAAACTTCACACCAAAACTCTTAGTCTTACCTTCATCATGTCATGTAGGCTTGACACTGTCCATCCTACATTTTGTACACTTACTAGACTTCAGTTACTAGTAAGTCATACAGTTTGTTTTTATATCTACAAAAAACTTCTATTATTCATCTATAGAAGACTTTAAAAATCTTTACTTAGTATATGTTACAAAAGCATTTTTGCACATTCTGATTCAAGCAGTCTTATTAAGTTATTTTGAGTCTATTTTGGCATAATTCTATTTCCAATACTTTAACAAAGTCATTTTTTGATTAAGACTCCCGAAATTCAGTATCATTCCATGCAATGTATCGACAGTGCTGTATACGAAATTACTACGCATTCAGCAATCACAAGTTCTGGAGTTTTCTTCTGTCTATAACTTCTCTGTTGGATATTCACTGACAGTCAAATGTAAAGAAAATCCTGTCACCAAGTATAATGTAATGCCCATATTGAAAAGTAAATACAGCTATTTGCCTTCTGCCTTGGCTAACTTGAAGGTTTCTGGGTTTTTTTTTGGGGGGGGGTGGGGGGGTGGGGTGGGGGACAACTAGCAGTGTTGCTACAGAATGAAATCTATTGTAAATAAGGGGCAAAAAATGGCAATTTTAGACCGTATAGATTGCACCAATTTGCGGCAGTTTGTGCCACTTTTTGAATGTCTGGTATAATTTGCCAAAGTCCAGTGAGATACCCGCCTAAGTTGAACAGTAAACTCTCCACTCACCTATAGTACAGATGATGCCGGAGTTGCGTACCATAGAAGGGTTAGAATCGATATCCAACAAGCACATGTGCTCCACGGTGGTGGCAGCGTTAGCGGCATGCAGCTGCTGGTCCTGTACAAAATACTCGTCGCCCGTGCTTCCGGACGACATGGCGCGGGTACGCGCCTTAACGGGGGGAGCCATGCCTGAAACAACAGCAAACCAGTCCACACGTCAGGCACAAACGGGGTTAGTAGGAACAGGTAAGCCATTGCATAGCCTCCGTTGCAGTCTTTAATTGGGGCCGTTATTTTTGTTGGGGGGGGGGGGAAGCAATTTTCAACGTTGACTAGTGTTCTCTTACAGGATTGCACAAGTCCATTAGCCTGATTGTCCTGGGCAAGCGCAAGTGCATATCGGGCAAGGCCTAAAAACTCCACTTGCCCGATTAGGAAGTAAAATTCATGTGTGAATCTTTTATATACTTGTTACCTTTCAGTAATGGTATCAAACATAAGACAGGTCAACACAGAGGAATAGAACAAGTAATAAAAGAATTCCATTGCTGTACAATAGCTTGTAAAATGTTGATTAAATTTCGGGCAAATAAAAAGTTGGCTTTGGCCAGTCAATATTTTGTGTACTTGCCCGATGAGACAAGTGAATTTTAGAAAATGCCAAGAATGGGATTTTGGCCAAACACCCTTCCATGCATGGCAAACCTACTTCCACGACAAACTCCCTTTCCTGGCATAAGGAAAGCTAGCCAACGTTGAAAATTGTGAACTAACCCCCCCCCCCCCAAAAAAAAACAGCCCCGTTCGAAGACTGCAAACAGATGCTGGAGATTGCACGTGTTAGTGAGAGGGTGTCACCATGCTGCAACACGGCAAACCGTGCACTGCACATACCAAGGGTACAGGTTATCCCTGAGTGGCGCACCATGGAGGGAGGGGAGTCTATGTCCAGGAGACACATGTGCTCCAGGGTGGTGGTGGCGTTGGCAGCATGAAGCTGCTGGTCCTGGATGAAGTACTCGCTCCCCACGGACACCTTCGGCGTACGTTTCATGGCTGTCGGTGGAGCCATCTCTGTGGAGATAAAGCATACCGCACCCCCCAAAATGTATTGTGTCGTTCCGACATTCCCTAGCCTAACTTGCCTCCCTCTTATAAATTTAAGCCATGTTCATTTGATTATATCTGGAGGACATATCCTCTAGTACTTTAGATAGGAACCCCAGAACTGATGCAAGCATGTTGTGAGAAATAAATTTTGGCAAAACATTTAGCTATGGTGAAATCTCTATATGTGGTCAGGACGGTTGGACAAAATCATGAACTTTCAGACTAATATATAGAATACTGAGCAATAGATTTTTCATTCTTTTATATCTTCTTCGGAATCCTTGACTTTGGAATTGACCTTGGCATTCTACATTACCATCAGTTTTCCATTCTTATTGCACTTTTAGACTAATAACAGCAATGACTTTTGTAGGTGCTTTGTACTTACAGTTGTTAATTTTTGTTTTGGGGGGAACAAAAATTGATGAGGATGTCATCCATGTAATCAATCAAATCAACATGGCCTTATTTGTAAATGACTTTCCTTAGAGTCAGACACCATCAGCCCTTCAGAAAGTTGTTTTACAAATAACTACATAATCAGAAATTTCCACAGGTATTCAGAAAGTGAGTAAACAGGCCCTAAGGCCTCTTGCTATGTTCATGAGTTGGCTGCAATAATTTTCTTCCCTGACAGGCTGATTTCCATTACTAGGAATCTGAAAGAGAATACTTCAGATACATGTCAAGAGACTTCAGTTTGACACAGTCACAGCTAAAGCCATCCACTCCGTACACAGATTGAGATGAGCTGGATAAGTAAAGATGTACAAGAGATAACGTACATGCAGTTATGGACCATTTAATATCACATTTGACCTATTTGTTTACCGCAACCCCTATCCACATTAAAAATAACATAAATAAGATTTGACTTCTCAAGCTATTATATAATACTATATACAAACAGACATAGACAGAGAAATGGCACCAAAAACATAACTTAAGATAAAAAGTGTGAAGTTGCTACAGCTGTGTTTCAGTCATCAAGATCTAGAGGTAGTCTACAGACACAAGAGACAGACTGACAGATCATGGAACACAATAATTTGTTATGAACTACATGTACATGTATACAATATGGTGTAGAGACAATGATGAAACATCATTTTTGATAGGCACATTATCAAAGGAGCACCAAACATCAGAAGGGGTTTTTATTTTCCAATTGTTTTTTTGTACCATTACTACTAGTAGTACTTGAAAAATGCAACGCAATATTAGTTACAGTACATACATGTAATCAGCAATTTTCTTTAAATTCCTCTTGACAATGTATAAAACAGACCATGTGTGCTTTGTAAAACAAAAACTTCAAATCCCACTGCAACCATACAGTCAACAATATTGCCTGTGATTTATTTCAATTTGAAGTTTAGCATAAAATTAAAGTAATTAAAGCACACGGGACTAGTGGGTACATTATCATTTATACTATATATGCATCTTTTCTTCCAAAAATTATCATCTATTGGAAAATTACACCCCCTTCAAGCGTTTTGAGCTCCCTTAAAAGAACAAAGACACTCAGTGGTCAGTAGCCATTGTCTGGGAAATGTGGGTCCAGCATAGTAATACACTACATGTATTGACAATTTAGCACACCATTTTTGGAGGGGCAAAAAGAATTTAGTTGAATGGAAAGTTCACCATCAGCTCAGTTAGATACCCACGCTATAGTTAGTCCCAGCAGAGCCATATAAGACACCATACACAACCCCACTGTGAAGTCCTGAAATGAAAGACCCGCCGGTTGACAGACACGCACACAAGCACTTGCCTGGGTACCATCCGGATAGTAGTTTGGTCAACGTTAAACATTATATACTCTTTTTGATGAAGACTTTTGAATAAAAGGTCGAAACCGGTAAACCGTTGTGTCTCAGCCGTCATCCTTCTGACGCCTTATCGACCATTATATACTCTTTTGTTATACACTATATACAGTCGCTTCCCTGCTATTCCGTCTGGGAACCTTGACATCTCTAATGTCAAGAATTTTGGACGAGGGCGTTGATTGGTTCCTACACATGAGCAAATTACGGAATGGGTTCAAGCGCTCGCTCAAACAGGCGTTCCAATATCTAAAACGCCCTTCGTCTGCTGGTGGGAGGCCTGAGCACTCTAGAACCCATTCCTTAATTCATTTAAATTACTGATGTTACCAGTGCCAAAAGGTTTGAATGCACAGTTCTCCAGACGGGTAACAAAAGCGAACATAGGAGCGAATTGCTACCCGGATGGTACCCAGGATACACAAGCATAGGAGAAAAGAGCCAAGAGTCAATACACAAGCCTCTGTTCTACTGTAGGACAGATGTAGAGCTGTGTGGGAGGAGAGAAATCAGAGTCAGATACCTGCTTCCCCGGTCCTATGCCTCTTCCTGGGAATAGATGTCATGCCTGTCAATACGAGAAAAAAGATAAAATAACGCAAAATAACGGTTATTGTTGCAGCAACGTGAGGATTTCTGAAGCATGACAGAGTAGTCGTAAGCAAGAAACGTGAGCCCAAAAAGGAAGGAGAGTGTTACTACCTTAGGTCATGTTGATTTGATTATAAACTGAAAATATATAGCCTTAATTATGAAATCCAAGTGGTCAGGGAGGTTGAACAAATGACACAGGGTACATCTTGACTTTGGTCCGTTTGGAATTGATTTTGGCATCCTACCACATTGCATTTTGATTAGTATCTGCTTTCCATTTGTCGCATATATTTAAGCAGCTTTAATAGTATGATTTGCAATGTTTGTTCAATAACTTTCTTGGAGGGAGGAAGGGGTACATTGATATGCTTGCAGATGTCAGGCATGCATAATGCAATAAGAATTACAAGATCTAAAATTTCAGGTGCCTGAAATAACCCCTGGTACAACTGTCAGCTATTGTAACTTTACTATAAGAGCAAGGTAATTATCTCCACCATGGCCAAAATGTATAGATTCTTTAGATTTGACAACTGTCATAATGCAAAAATCGGTAGATACATAAAACATTGCTTTGTCATTAGAAAAGACATCAACATGTCTAGCCCCATCTGATAATATCAAGAGGTTTGCATGACATAATCATATGCTGGTCTTTATTGTTTAGTAAGTAGAATTTCATGAGCTATTCTTTATTTCCATTTTCACGTTTATGGTGACAATATCAAAGTTTAAAATGATGAAAATTTTATGTATGTTTCAGAAGTAATATTCATTTATCTATGGATTGTAAAGGTAATCCATCCACTTAACATGATATATTGATACATGTGTCAACAAGCAGTTCCTCGAAAGCAACTGGATATGGTATTGAAAATGGTCAGACGTTTGAGATAGCATCCACTGTACATGTCTTTCATCAGTGACACTGAGGAAAGATGGCTGAAGAGCACGTTTCATACCCTACTTCAATATGAATCAATATGCAATGGAGATGACGAGAAATTTTGGTAGTCTAATAGGAAACAAAAGTGCTTAAGACAAAGTCAAAACAAATTGATGCAAATGAGTCACTGACTCATTACTTTCAATTAGCTTCTGTTGTTTGAGTACAGTTCAGAAGCAAATGTCATTTTGCTCTTCAACGAGCCTTCTTAGAGTCAATGACAAAAGAGAACTGGATATGCTACCTGAAACGTCTGACCGTTTCCAAAATCATATCCAGTTGCTTGAGTAGCTGCTTTTTTGGCATATCTTATTACCTGGATGTCTAACCTTATGACATATATTATATAGATCTATATATAATTTGTCTGAAACCTTCTATCTTCCACCCGATATCTGCTTGGCATTTAAAAGACGAACGTTGTCTACGTGACCAGCGGTGACAATTTTTAGCATATTGCAGCCACGCCCCCCTCCCCCCTCCCACTGCAGTACTTACCGAGATCATGGACATGACATTGCTACAAATTAAACCCTACATTTACCCTGTTACCCTTATATTTTGAAGAATTAACGTACTGGGGTACTATTTTACCTCAGAATATCGTCTTCTGGGCTATTTCTTAGCTCAAAAACGACGGACATCAAGTGTTGAACAATAAAGGTCATGTTTCCAGCATGGACAAAGGCGGCCATGTTGGATAAAACAGGTAGCACGTACAAAAAGGTCGTCTGAAATTTCTGTCTGGGTCTGGTCAACCGTGGAGTCTTCACCGTCTATGTCCTACAGTTTGTTACACCACTATTAGAATTACATATTGGTAGATGTGGACTGAAAAATATTAAATGTGTCACCTTGAAAAGGCGCTGACAGTAACGCCAAGGTGACAAATTATTATTAGCTTTGAAAGTAACGTTAACGCTAACAAATAACGAGGTAGAATGTCTGCTATACCATCTATTGTTGAGAAATAGAAGTGACAGTTTGTCCTAGTACTTATCACCGGCATGTCAACCTAAAATATACTAAGAATTTTCAAAGATTTGCTTACCAACAGCTGGTTTTGTTCGACTCTACCGCTCTGTACCGGTCCCAGCAGTTCTGCGTGACGTCACGGGTCAAAGTGGACGATTAAGGACTCCCAAGTATGTAAATGACATGCAAATCAGGAACTTCGTGGCGTACGTGTCATCATGTATATACTATAAGTTATGAAATTTACGTCATACGTTGCCCAGGCTTTCTTTAAGCGCATTAGTTTTTTTTAGCGCCGTAGGAATGGATCCGGAGGGTTTTACATGTATGTTTAATCTGTAAATAGTAGTTTTATGAGAGATACTAGTACTGGAAAAGAATATTGTACATCGTTTTTCATAACGCTTTATTGTAGTTTTCCAACTGTTCGTCAAAAGTATGAGCTATTCCGACACTGAATAGTCTAACAATAAGTCAAGATTGGAGAGAGAACAGAAAAACAGGAGAATTTGCGATAACTCTAATTCAGCCATGTATAAATCATTAACCTTACATGAATAAAATCATAGAATTTACAGAACATGGTATACTTATTACAATTCCAGAATGATATAATCTAATGTCAGCCAGTGGCAATATCGCTTAATAATCAATGAATTTTCCACTGCAGTACCTAGCAAGGCCGCTAGCTATTATTGAACTTGACCTCCTTTCTCCTGACCACCCACCTATCAAATATCATGAGATTCCACCCAGTGCTTTTCCAGTTCCATTAATGAATTAATGACGTTCACATACAGACAGACAAATAAACGGCACCGAAGACATTACCTTCTTGGCGTAGGTAATGACAGTCTTTATTGTAGGTTCATGTCGCATCAGGCTAATAAGTACAGGCATAACATTACAATATAAAAGTTGTAATGAAATAACGTTACATATAGTGACAGGACTTCTAATACATGGGTTGTAGAACTACTGTAATAAATAAAGGTTCGGCTACTTTTTGTCCATTTGTGATGTTTGGAATAAACGTTGAGATAGGTTTGTTTACCATACACGAAGTTTGGTCACAATGCCTAAAAAAATACTTTTTCAGTTCTAGTTAAATGTAAAAACGTATCAATCCTGAGGAGCGGATGTGTTGTCGGTGACCATCTAGTCAGAAGTAGCCTGAAGATCGGTTGCAGCTGTCAGCAGTTTCTCTACCTGTAAGGTACACGGCATAAACGTGAAGTGAGCTCAACTTCTTTCTCTAAACGAAGTCAGCGATTGTAACTATAATTCCTCCGAACTGTGACAAACGTAACTGCGCCCAGCATTCGCAAATTGTTGCAAAACAGTGCCAATCGGCGCCGATTGATACCATATTGTCCCCTGAATCGAAATTGCGATTTTGTACTAATAAACACAATTGGCAAAAGAGCACAAATGGGCGCCAAATGGCACAAAACGTCGCAAAACGAATCTAAACCTATGAATGAATTGTTGAACATGTGTGTGTGAGTGTTTGTGTTTCCACATAACTTTTATGGTAACTTTTGAACCTCTAGATGGGTTGTAAACAACTTGTAATGATATTTGGTAAGTAGATAGAGACTAGGAAGAAGAAAGTCAATGTCGTTTTTGACCCCCTGGTTTGTGACATTTGCACTGCAACAAAACATCCGGTTTTTGTATCTTTTTACCTGGATATGCGACGGTCTTGTTTTACCTGAGCCATGAGTGTAACCATCTTGCCCTGCATGCCCGTGATGTGTTCCTCCATCCGGGTACTGTCTGACGTCATCTCGTCTATCTGGCCCTGAAGACTATTCATGTCATTTGTCATGTGCTGCCTGTTGGGTAGGGTATATACAATTAAAATCAAGCTTCTCGCACAAACAAAAACACTCTTCAGTCGTCTATAAACCCCTTTATCTATGAAAATGTTGAACAGTCCATCTCCCAATACATACAGAAAGAAGTCATGATCAAACCCATCAAATAGCTTAGGTAGAAGTAGATTTAGAATACAAGTTGTTTCCCGCTCATCTATAAACATCATTTTCCTTCTTAAAATACAATCATACATGTGTACCACTGTTTTACTTTGTTTGCTACTAGCATTCGGGCATGAACATGCAATAAAGATATTCGATTGAATTGCTTACAATTGGGCCATATTGATTTGATTATATGCATGGATGGCATCTTCTGAGAATCCCAAAAACTGATGCGATCGAGCGTGCGAATAAAAAACAAGTTTGGAAGAAGAGGAGGGAAAAAAGAAGCAGCGGGAAACGACGTGTAAGTTTTCACACCATGGTAAATGCCAACATATCATTTCTACCTTTCTAACTGCTGTTTCAGTGCGTTGTTGCCATCTCTAATGCTCCTGAGTTGTTGTTCTTCCACCATGGTGTCCAAATCTCCCACCGCCTCTTCTATATGGTCGCTGATGACGTCAGCCATTCCAGTGGCGGGAAAAGTGACCGGACATCCTAAACAAAGAAGACACAGTGATGTCATTTCCCCGTATTCCCAAATAATGTTGATTTGATTGTATGGCTGGCATCCTCTGGGAACCCCAAAATTGATGTGAGCATGCGAATAAAAAAAATGGCATAAAGAGTGGCCTACATTATCAGATATATATGGTCAGGAATGTTGAAGTATGACTGAACACACTGAGTATGGCCATGGTATAAAGAACAGTATATTCTTTACTTTACTTCTTTCACATCTTCTTTTTATTTGGCTTTGCACTGGCCTTGCATTCTACGACATTTTCCGATATTGTCTTGGAAGCTGAGCGAAGCCGTTTTGGAATTATCTTCTATGTGTACATTTCGTTCGCGTGTACAACTTTGCTGACTTGTTACGTATACCGAAAATGCAGTATTACATCATTGTCGTCAGTTAGTTCTGTCACAGGCTGCTTGAAACTTTGATGAGGAAATTAGAATCTTGCTTACTGCTTACGACAAATTAAAGTGACCCACGCGACACGCTAAATTTATAAACGGTTAACTCTTACTTAAATCCGAAGCCAACAACGCCACGATATATAAAGTCTACCAGGCAACCAGACTATAGATCTACGCTGGCTACAGGGAGAACAATTAGCCCAAGGACATTTTAACCTTCCTGTCTGCTAAATCTTTATTCCAAATTCGTGCAGAATCCTAAGTACTTTCCATATCCCCGTAGGAAGAACTAGTCAAAACTAGGGAAACATCGCGGTCTGGACTGAGCGTGGTGAGAAAAAAAGGTGATGAGTGATCATGTGCGGGCTACGAAATCTACAAAAACGTTGCCAGATGTTTTGATGCGGAATTTTTCGTATTTCTACTAGAAAAAAAAAAGGATATCCGAATTTCAGCCGAGCAAGCTGATTTGCATATCTAAGGCCACAGCTCAACTGTCCATGTTTTTTCCTTCTCTATCACTTAACGTAACTGGGGCTTGCTTGCAAATCATAATGATTTAAATGTTTAGTAAACATTGTCATTGATAAAACGGCTACAATTATTATTCACCAACAAAATTCAACTTGTTCACATTTTTCTTGATGAGGTCCAGAACTTTTTGTTTACTTCTCGTATCAGTTCTTACCTGAGGGAGGAACGTCTGTTGCGAAGGTCCATATACATCTGGAGTTGGTGGAATCCTCCCTCACTTCAATGTTGGGATGCTCCAATGCCAAGACAACGCCCAGGACAATAACAAAGAAAACAACCGTCGACTTCATATTCTTCTCTTTGTATACGTCCGGTTTGACTGAGAGTCGAGAGGGATTTGTTTCTTGTGTGACGCAAGCTCACTGTCGGAGACTGTAACTGGCCCCTACCAACGGATTTTGATTGGGTTAAGCTATGGGCAGGATCTTATCAGATTAAAGAGGGATTATTTCTCACAAAACAAAGACTAAAGACGGCGTGGTGAGGATAGCGTCCATTAGATCAGCTGGGTCTTGTTGGTATACATGTTAATGATTGACATTCAGTTGTGCTGGCAGAGATGGTCAAACAATGAGTGGAAATCCTATTTGTTTGTTTGTTTGCTTACTCTCCAAGCAGAGGTTCGGCTCCCGCGGTTTTTCCTGTTTTTGCAGATTTTATCGGGCTTTCTATTTTGGGCTTTTATTCCTCTTGTCTGGAAGGCATTAAAAAAAGCACCAAATAAAAAAAAAAGCCCGATAAAAACGCCCAAAAGACGTTACTCTCCAAGCCGAACCTCTGCTTGGAGGGTGCAAAAAAAGCAACTGGATATGATTTGGGAAACGGTCAGACGGTTCAACTAGCATTCGCTATCTTTCGTCAGTGACACTGACGTGATCTGAGAGAAACTGGTCTTTATTTATTTATTTATTTAACTGGTCTTTATACCCTAACTATGAATGCAATAGGGCTGAATACAATTTTGGGATAATCTTATTACCCGGGTGACTAATCTTCATCAACGTAGCCCTAGCTGAAGCTAGGCACGGATGGACGTACTATATATACATTGTAATAATTATACATTACATTGTATCTAATTCAATTTAGTTCCCCAGATATTCAATTTTACTTCCTATTTGAACCTGTTTTCAAAGTGTTATCAAACAAACAAACAACAAACATCTAACCAAACAAACAAATAAAGAAACATCCATCCGATCCAACCTATCATCTATTCATCAATCAGAATGTAATTCACACTTCAAACAAATGTAGTGGGATTGCGAACTTTTATTTCAAGTTCAAGTAAAAACATTGGTCTAAGCCAGAATCTGAACCATTTCGCACTTTTATTAGATGTTTATACTATGAGATACCACAAAGACAATGGCGCGACTCTAAGCTTCAGACGGATCTCGGTGGACCAATGGCGATCCTAGGCTTTCAGAAGTTTGTCTGTGGCTGCGGCCAACTTTTCCATCTGAAAAATAGAGGTAAGACAGTTGCATTCTGTATGTCAAGTAATGCAATACACAAAACATCACCATTTCATTTAATATAAATTTGCAACTGTAAAATCACTATATCGGAAATCCTGTCCAGTCTTGAAAGAGGGTATGCATGGGGGTTCCTGGCAATGCTTTAAATATCTTTTATGTTAACAATTATGGACAGCGTTTGTCAAGTTTTGTATGGTATTGTGTCACACTATAAGTCGACATTATTCTGTGCATAAGACTAAAATGTTGTTGTACATGTGGATTACAACTTGTACTTCCATGCAGACCCTCTTTTCAGACTGAACAGGGTTTTTTTCCCGCTGTCCGGGCTGGACAGGTTTTCCAGAAAGCCAACCCTGTATTGGTTTAATTCGTGTCTATGGGCACCGCCATTTTGTTTCCCATGATGCTAAGGGATTGATGTATGATTAGAAGTGTTAACAGGTCTTGTGCTTTGTGGTCTTGTTATAGGGAATTTCCAAACAGAATACAGTACGTGACATGACTTCACAGGAGCAATGGATTGTTTATTCCTTGACAAAGATTTGACCCGATCAGTCGAAAATTTGGGCAAGTCCAATTTTCGTGTTGGAACTCACAGTTAAACTTTTCCAGGTAGTTTAACTCAATAGATATAAATGTCATACCAATGCTTTGTAGTTTTGAATGGCCTTTGTTATTCCGACTTTCTTGGGATCAGCTGGGTCACCATCAAGTCTCTTCTTCAGGTCCTGGCTTTCCGCCTCCACTGTCTTCAGTTGGTTTTCAATGACGGTGAGTTGTGACTCCAACGTCAGGCTGTAAGGAACAGGTTAGTGTCAATTCACGAAACTTCACCCTACAGAAACATCTCAAACTAGAAAGCAAGCAAATATGGAATGTTTACCTTCACATGTTGTAGTCTAACACTGAATACTCGCATGTTTATTCTTACTTCAATACTTTTATACGTGTATTTAGTGACCTAGGCCACTCCAGCTCTATGCTACATGTAAGACATTTGCTACATTATGCAACCGAATCTTAACCTTATTTGTTTGGAGAAGACGAAAAAAAAGACAGAGCAAAAACAATATGTTCACCTTTCATGAAGGTGAACATAATTACTATCAATACTAGCTGAAGTTGTGTTAATTGTGAAATTCGCGGGGATTTGATTTAGTGGTAGCACTATTGACTGTAGTCACATAATGTAATGGGAAAATGTTCGCGTTGGTTATGAAAATGATTAATAAGATTCATCAAAAATAGATTTGCAGTAATCGCGCCTGTTAGCGTCTTAAGTTCGCACAGATCCTTGCCTCATTTTGGCTTTAAAAAAATCTATTTCGAAAAAATCAACTGGCGCCTATTTGCGACGGGTTGCTTTTTGGCGAACGTCATTCGCAAACAGTCACAAACAGGCGCAACCCAGTATTAAAGGAATCGAAGTTGGTGTGTTACGCCGAACGGCGACTTATACGGTATCAGGACAGTTCGGCACATGGACAGTTCGGCCTGGACATTTCGGCCCCAAGTCCAGGACACTTCGGCCCCAGGCCGAGGACACTTCGCCCAGGCTCAGAGGACACTTCGGCCCCGCTACTTCTTTTGTGCGTGGACATGCTATGCAATGTACAAATCAATCGAACAGCTATGTGAAACGCAACGATAAAACATATTGAGCATTAAGTCTTGAAACATAGCAAACACACTTACCTACCACAGTTACATCTGAAACAGCCAACACGCTCTCCTGTAAAATCAAGATGATGCTATACAAGTAAAATCATACGTCCGAAAATTATATGTTATTTAGTCAACTCGGGCTACGTGTTAGATAACTATTGTGGAGTGGACCTGGGGCCGAAGTGTCCTGATAGCCAGGGGGCCGAAGTGTCCATGTGCCGAAGTGTCCGACATTCGACTTATACCGGCTACATAGATACAGATACAGTCCAATCACTTACCGTTCCACCTGTGTCATGGTGATTCTATTTTGGATGCTGGCTTTGTCCAGAGGCAGTTGAGTGGTCATCTTGGCCTGTCTGGTGGCCTCAACGGGAATGGCCATGGTCAGTTCCTTCATGACCTCTCCTGGCATCTTGGTCACAGAGCAGCCGGCTTCGTTTAAACACAAGCGCACATTAAAGGTGGGTTCACACTTATATATGTATGTTTTGATATTTGTATGTTTATATGCATATATTCAAGTCCATCAGAGTTGCATATAGATATATTTATGGTTAACGCAAAATCTACGAAGTTCCTTTTTATTTTGACCCGCCTGTTCTGAATGCTGGTTATCAAATTGAAAAATAATCATCTAAGCTCACCAATAATTAATGTTAATGTAAAAGCTTATACAAGCTTGATTTGAACGAACCTTGATTTAGATACTTTGTTTGTTTGCCTTTATTTAGTCTCAAAAATAATTTCATCGGGTTGGTATAATGTATGAGAATAAATCTTTTACACAACCGATATGTACTCACTTTGTGTCTGAGAGACATCGGAAACGTTAAGTAAAGTGATCATGAGTACATATTGGTTATATAAAAGAATTCTCCTATATCCTATTGAGATATTGTTTGCAGATCGATCAACAGCCTTTTACAATATTTGCGGCCGTACGAAAAGAGACGGACGACTTACCTGTAGGCTTGGGTGTAGCGATAGACCACACGCATTTTCCGCTTTCTTCCTTCACCGCTAAGTTAGGCGGGTTGGGAGGAGTAGCGGCCAACGCCACTGCTAGCACACCCGTAACGAAAACCACCAGTGACTTCATGATCCTAAACAGGCGGTCCTAGATCAGAGCACTCTCGTACTGGGGAAGCGAAGTAACTTTTGCCCACTCAGAAGTACGCATGTAAAGGTAATAGGTGACTAATGGTTACCAGAGTGGAAGCAATTGGCTAGCGTCTGCAGTTTGTGTGGAAACCGCAAGAGGGCTGCAAAGAGTTGACGAGATGCACTGGATCAGTACAGCACTTGCCCGTTCAATATATACTGCTGCCAGATATGAAAGGTGGCAATTACGTCTAGCTGTGGCCTGAACTGACCCAACCACGGGACCTTGACACCACGGACTTTCATACCTCTATAACTGATAAGAGAAGAATAGCAAAATAACACAACCTTGAAATCTGTCTGAACTCGGTGAACATTTCTGAAGCCAAAGGTATTTGTCAGTGTGTGTCTAATATGTATGTATGTGTGCGCATGTATCTACCATCAAGATAAAATGTACTCAGTGTAAAGTATAACTGTCGGAGAAGATAAAGACAATGAGCCAGTGTTCTAGGTGTAGTCCTTCTTTTTTTTCACCTTTGCCAAGACGGTACTGATTTTGGTAGCGTGTCTATGTATGTATGTATGTATCATATCTTGAGAATGGCTGGATCAATTGTGAATTGATCCTCAAAGTGATTGATTTTTGTCCTCCTAGTGGTTGATTACTGTACTTCAAATGGCAGTCCGGCTTTTATATCGTGTGTTCTGGATATCCAAAGGTCGTGATCAAGATTCAGTCTTGGGTGCTAGATAGTGCATGTGGCATAGAGTAAGTGTTCAACGTTTAGCCCCCCTGAAGGCCTTTTTTGACACCACAGGAGCCTAAAGATCAATAAATAACAGGAGCCGATTTTGTTTGAGTCTTTCTAAGAAAATAACCCAAGAAACGGTTTGCGAATCGTTATGATGTTTGGAACGTAGATAGCTTAGTGATGTTTATTTCACCACATGATTTTCTTTGTACTAAGTAACATTTGACCTGGGCCTTGGTAAATATATCTTTACACTTTTAACTCACCCATATGACAAGCTAGAATCAAAACAGTATTACAATCGGCATACATTTTTTATTAAGAGACTGCCTGTACTGCAAGGTAAATGACGAAATAACAAGTCTTGAGACGGGTTGTTGTTGTAGAGAACATTTATTTTGCTGTTTAAATGCTTTTCTGATATGAAACTGTCTATCCTCCCTTACGGACATGTTGTTATTACACATAGAAACGTTGGTCAGTTCCTCACTGATGATGTTATGCCAACAACTTGTTGACCGCAGCTTGAAGAGAAGTCGCCTGAAAAAAGAAAGAAAGAATGAAACTTAAGGTCGGTTCACATGTGCGTATATACGCAAGTCCAAATGGAAGTCTTAGCCTTAGTCTTTGGAAGACCAGGATCTAAAGGTCGTTAGGAATATAGTGGAAAGTCGACAAATCTAGACAGATAATGTGCCAGGTATACGTCAAAATATAGACAAATGATACCCATGGCAAGTCTCTTTACGTCTTGTGTAGTTTGGTATCTTTTACATTATACTTTCCGTTCCCTAAAGCTGCCCGGCCGGGCCCCGGTTTGGAAATGTAAGACTTATGTCCCAATTCCCATGTCTTTTTTATCATACTTTTCGAAAAATGTGATATAAAAGGCAGCAAGACACACAAAAGCTAAACAAACTTACTCATGAGCATAATCTGTGTATATTCCTTTGTAAACAATTAATTTTCGTTTCCCGCAAACAAGCCGGCCGGGCCCCGGTTTGGAAATGGGACCTAAGCCTAACGTATTAGCCTTACCTTCGAATTTAGAGCTCCTATCTCCGAGGCTAGTTTGGTGGCCCTCTGAGCCAGGAGTTTGTTGGAAGTGTCGACTTCCTGGATGGCTGCAGTCACTTCGATCACGTCCTGGTCGATCTCCATTCTGTTAGGGTGGTTGCAGCAAATACAATTACATTTATGACATCATAATGACGTCATATTACGTCATAATGACGTGAAATTTCTTACCATACATACATTTTACATCTACATCATTTTCTAAAAAAATTGTGGTCTTGTGACAAGTTTTTTTTAGTTACAGGAGTTAGAAGGGCGGGCCTCCAAAGACAACCCTCACCCCCCACCCCAGATTGACCAAAAAGCCCGGTCATCCGAAAATGATTTCATAAGGTTTGTAGAATATCGTATATACGATAATTCTTTTACACAACCAGTTTGTACTCATTTTGGTTACGTTTTAATGTCTCACAATCTCTTCCTCGGGGCTTCTAACTGAAGCTCTGCTTCTCGCCGCTATATGCAGCAATGTAGGTGGCGCTTTTGTGGCGAGAACACAATCCCAAACGTGGCTAAGTTTGTATACCCCACACCCCCCACCCCACCCCTCGCTCTGGTTCATCACTGGGGTTGACTTTCTTATCCAAACCAAGCGTACAAAAATAGAACATCTTTTTTTTTCCTTTACTCAAACAGCCCTGCCGGGCCCTCGTTTGTAAATGTCACGTAGACCTTATACTACGTTCGTTCAGAACTTGTCTTGTAAAAACTGTACGTTTCCTTACCTCTCAATCATGGCCTGTGTGACGCGGTTTGCTAGAGGTGAGGAGGCCAGTTTCGTGTCTTCCACCATCTTTGTCATGCCGGCGGTCATGTCCTTGCTGAGTTGGGCGAAGGTATCCAGCTTCCCCTTGTTAGGGAAGGTGGCCGGGCAACCTGGGGAGGGGGGGCATATGGTCACGTAAGACAATGCTATACTTTCCTGAAGCAGCAATGATTACTGTTATTGGCATATTTTAAAGTATTAGCTTGTATATCCCTTACTACACAGACACAGACACACATACACACATACACACACACACAGACACATACACAGACGCATAGACACACACACACGCACACGCATACATACATACACACACACACAAACACACACATACATATATACATACACACACATACACAGACACACACACAGACATACACACGCACACACACACAGCCATACACACACAGTTACACACACACAAATGCACAAACACACACAGACACAGACACAGACATACACACAGACACACAGACACATACACACACGGATAGACACACACACGCACACGCATACACACACACACTAACACAGACACACATATACATACACACACATACATACATACACAGACACTCACACACACACACATACACACGCACACAAACACACATACACACAGACATACACACACAGATACACACACACATACACACACACAAACACACAGACACACAGACACACAGACAGACAGACATACACACACATACACACACTCTCTCTCATACTTATCTTATCTCAAATCTATTAGCTACTAGTTTCAAACAGTATGCATAGCAAATGATTCATCATTTTTATAACACTTTAATATGCTGTCTGTTTCTCACTGTCATTGTCTACTGTACCTTAACTTTTAAGTTAGTCTATAGCTTCAGATTTCTAAAAAAGTCATACAACAGAGGCTTTATCTTTTTCTGCCACTTAAATGTCAAGAATATGCTAGTCACTAGTATATAATAGTAACTTAATAGTCTATAGTTAACTTCAAACAATTTAGATTATAGAGAACTATTGACCAGGTCAGTACTTAACTACCTTGCATTATGTACAAGACTAGTTCTCCGCAGTAGCCACCTAGCGCTAAACCTGACGTGTAAGTATGTTCCTATCGTACCTCCTGCTTTTGCATCAGGAACGGGAGTTCTCATAGTCCAGACGCACTTGTTGTTGACTTCCTTCACCTCCACATTCGGCGGGTCCGCAGCCCAGGCCGCGGCGGCGAGTAGCGCCACGACTGCGACTAAAAAAGTCTTCATGATTATTCTGCCCGCTTGTAGTCCCTCAGGAGCCCGTGTAGAGATCCCGAACCTACCGTGGTTCAAGCGATTGTTGTCCGGTCGAAGTCCTCTCGGGACCAAGTCAACATTTCGTTGATTGGAAGACTTGTGTTTGTCTCTTATCAAGATGGACAAACTGACGGAACGAAAATCTCAGCATGTCAATTCCTGAGTAAGACTTTTCCTTATTGTGAGTCGATATATACCGAGTGCAACTCTTATGGT
>NW_023365751.1:161683-164885 GCF_000003815.2 Branchiostoma floridae
TTTGGACGTCACCATTTCGTTGTCACGTTTGTATGTTGACATCGTCAGCTAAAATGCACGGTACCATTTGGGTTGTTTGCGCCTTTTTCGTATATATATACACGTTTACGTACCACTAGTGCAGCAACAGAACACAGTGGACAGTACTACTACTACTACGTATCTATTTCATCCAAACGCATTATTAGCCTCAACCAGGCCTTCCAACGTGGGCATGGATAGTAAAATTCAGTATATAAAGGGGTGTGGGGTGTCCAGGAGAGTCAGTCCGCGGGTTTGGGGAAAACGTCTCCCCCACGTAGGCCTCTCGGGATCTCTTTTTAATGTCCTATCCGAGGGACATTCCTAACGGAAGCTAGGTACACATTTTTACCTGACTTAAGTGAGAAAATTGGAGTTAAAAGGCACAGGAGTTTCAATCGCTTGTTGCTACGTTTAATCACCACGATCAACATGTCTCATGACGAATTATTCTTACAGTTATTAAAAATTGGAGATTCTGTACGTCATTCTACATTCACAACAACATTTAATCAGTGTATCATACAACTATAGCTACGCAATACCAACCTCCGCGTAAAGGTAAATATTTCATAAATGAACTCAAGCAAAATCAAAGCTCCGAGATAGATCACGTTTATTTCAGTGGTGAGAGAAGTCACAACGATCTGAAAGTTGCTACAACGGGAGGAAATGAATGAATATGTTTCTATGTTTCAACAGATCCAACGTTTTGTCTAATAATGTACCTTAAACTATTTGTGTTTTTTTCTGTAACGACCAAAGGTCAGTGACCGGAGTGTTCTGTGCAGTATATTAATTTGCAAAACAGTTGTGTTATCTAATGTTTTTAATCGCTAATTTTATACAGATCTTAAAAACTGTGTTTTAAACATTCATTCTGTAGAAGGTTCTATAACTGCCAGTAATGATATACGAGTTTAAGACGAACATCTTTTGCGAGACTGCTAAGATGCAAGTCAAACGGGTTGCCTTTTACATCAATTTCTTTCTTTTCTTTTATCTTATCTTAGATGTCATGCTCCCTCAAAAACTTCTCCAGTGCTGGCAGGACTTCGTCCGCTTCTTCGTCGGAACCCTCGTCCGTCTCAGGGTCTGAGGCGTCGACGGGCCCCTGGTAGAAGTCGGGGTCGTCCGTGGTGAACGGGTCATATTCCTCGGGGCTCAGGGCGAGGTGAATCTCGGAGGACCTGGTCGTCTTCCCCTTCATTAGAGTCTGGGCTCGGTTGTACACATCGGTGGCCTATAGATCACAACAAGGTCAACAATACGCAGTTGGTAAATGTAGTTATGAACTCAGAAAAATATACTAGTGAATATAAAGTGGGAGTTCATTGAGGTTTACATTATTGGTTGACTACGCCAGCCTTGCTCATGGGCCGGCCAATGCTTTCTTTATGACGTGTCCTCAGTAACGGCTCGTAAGTGCCAGATAACCTGTGTCGTCTCCCGTCTCTATTCAAGATGTAGAGGTATCTCAAGATATCCGCATAGAATCTCCAGGATACTCTGGTTCACTGGATAAAGTGATGAGGACTTTAAGTGATGTAACAGTACCTCTGCTATCTATTTTGTCTGACCCTTACGTCTTCAATTTGAGCTTTCGTGCATAAACAAAGGTTCAAATATATAAAAAAAAGAAAACAAATTCTAAATCCTAGATTCAGAGCAGGGTGTCTAACAAAGATGGGAGAAGGAAGCTGTATACATTCGAGGTCACCGCGCGACTTTGACGGGGGATGACACAGCTTAACGTCACGTTCCGGAAGTAACAGGAGATAGGTCTATTCACTGAACAAAACTCTAACCTTCATTCAAAAGGTAAAGAATACGTACCGCTCTTAGTTGTCCACAAATTGTTGCTAGTTCAAAAAGTTCAAAGTAAAGTACAGGTACCTTCACAATGTCCGCTTGTATGGCCTTCAACTCGTTCTCTCTGTCTTCAACCAGCTTCTTAAGCTCGGCGTTTTTCTTCTGGGCCTGTAGGGTAAAAATAGAAATAAGTGCCTGAATCATTACAACCTACTAACAGTCATACGACAGTAAGTACAGCACAGTCTTGTATTCGTTTACTAGTTTAACATAAAAAATATTTACAAAGAAATTTTAAACACATCAATTCTAGATTGATAACTCTACTTGAAGATGTTTTCTATGGTTATTATTTAGAATGTAGTTAACGGCAGTTTTACCTCACTTAGCTT
This sequence comes from Branchiostoma floridae, assembly GCF_000003815.2. NCBI lineage: Eukaryota > Metazoa > Chordata > Leptocardii > Amphioxiformes > Branchiostomatidae > Branchiostoma > Branchiostoma floridae. The sequence continues at coordinate 163,909 of NW_023365751.1, forward strand.
TTGCTTGAGTGAGAGGATCTGACCTTTGACCTTTGTTCGCTCGACCTGCAATGTGAAAAAAAAATATGAATAGTGTGATGAAACGTTACGGCCTTGTCATGAACATTCTACTGAAAATCAGAACAACGGTTACTGTACAATGTTCTAAAATGTTCTACTGGTTTTGCGATGATGTTTCTGTAGTTCCATTTACATATATAGTCACTCAACAGACTTCATTAGGGTTTATTTCAGACAACTTGCAGAAGAGAGATCTTAGTTAAGATCTATGTAGTAACGTAAAATGAGAATGAGTACTCAATTCGCTAGAAATGATAGTACTATTATATAACGTTTTGTCTTTGTGTTGTGACATGTACTTAGCTCGATTGAGCAAAAATTTACAATAAATCAAAATAAAAGTCTTCTTTCATTCATTAATAATTGAAGTGTTGATGTTTACCTGTTCTGTAAGAACGTCGCTTTGCATCTTGGCGGAGAAAGCCTTCTGGTCCTTCTCCATGGTGTCCATCTCTTTCTTCACGTCATCCAGCGTCTTCTTCACGGCGTCCATAGCCTTCTGGTCTGCCGCACTCACCGTACATAGCTTGTCTGGGAGGTGGAACATTGTAAGGGGCATGCGTGTGTTATTATTATCTTATTACCACTAAAAAGGTTGGTTATACATGTGTTTTCGTCGGCGTTTGTGCCCGCTCCGCTATTTCGCCTGTATATCTCTTTGTGTTTCTGTCTGTTTGTACGTGTGTGTGTGCATGCGTGTTTGTGTGTGTCTCTGTGTGGGGGTGTGTCTGTCCGTCGGTGCATATGTCCTCTCCTTAAGTGCGGATCCTGGGAAACCGGGGGGCCCCCATCCTTAAAGCCTGCCCGTCCCGGGGGTAATTGCCATGGGTGGGCCATGATCTGTGGGCCCCTCCTTATTGGGAACCCGGGGTGGCCTTTCCCTCTTGGGGCTCTGGTCTGATGTTTTGCCTCAAAAA
>NW_023365751.1:164987-180085 GCF_000003815.2 Branchiostoma floridae
ACCATGTTGCGTCAATGTGTTGACGAACTAGAGTGGCAATTCAACAGTTCAATATTCCCCACATGTCCTCCAGAGATTGCACATAACAAGAGAACAGTCTTGTCACAAATGTTTCCAATGTATACGTAGTGGTAGTTTGTTGCTTTAAACAATCTCTGATAGTTGTATGATGATGATGATGATTGTATAGCATAAAGCTATCATACCCCTCCACCCCCCACCCCCCCACCCCCAACACACATACACACACACATCGCCTCCTTCAACCATAATCACTGCGTGTAAATACCACAAGCTTGCGCAACGTGGACCTATACAATGACAAAACTTTTATAACCCCAAGATTTTCTACAAATCTAGGGTTACATTAGCCCATCAATTTTTTCTCCTCGTTATGTGTTATTCTATTTGAATCTATCACAATGAAATGGTCGGAAAATACCAGGTGCATGAGCATCTTCACAACTTGCAATGCTTCAAATGCTCCACAACAACGCGGTTTTACAGACATACATTCTCACCACTTGAACACAAGTCAATTCACTTACTGTCTATCTCCGTCTGGGCGATCTTGAACTTGAGCTCGCAGTCTGCCGCCCGGCTCAGAGCCACGCAGCCCAGAAGGGTGAAAACTAAGAAGAGACGCATGTTGACTACACCGCTGTCTCTGTAAGGTACAGTAACTCAGGCGGACTCGTCCAGAACTCGGACCTTGTCGGGTAGAAGGGCGATCTGATCCCCCGGTAATCAGTTAATGATTAATGTAAACAAAGAAACAAGCAAATTGTTCTTAGACTTCTAGATCGTGTCAGGGAAAATTTTAAATGTATCTACCTTTCTCTAATATGTCTCTATGCCCACGCGTATCTAACTGTTAACTAAAGTTTCTGTGTGCGCGTGTATACGCGCGTGTGTATGCGCGTGTGAATGTGTGTATATGGTGTAACTTGCTGTGTGTATGTGTATGCTTTGCGCAAGTGTGTGCGTGCACTGCGTTTATGTGTGTTTCTATGGTCGTGTGTGTGTATGTATGTATGTATGTGTGTGTGTGTGTGCGTGTGTGTGTGTGTGTGTGTGCGTGTGTCACAGTGTGTGTGTGTGTGTGGTTTAAGTGAAGGAACAATGATTGAACTTTTGAAGTACCGTCTAAATTGTATTCTTTTAATTATCGTTGTTGTTCAAGCTAAAACAACATCACGCCATTCAAAGATCACATTTCCAACACAGCTCACAACGTCGTTGGATGAAATGTACTAATATCACCATAATTGTTAGCATTTCTTACAAGAAATTGAATCCTCTCCCCTTCAAAAACATTGTTAATTGTGTTGAATTGCCAAACAAACAAATGTCATTTGGAAAAAATCACAAAACCCGATATATAGTTAAAAAAGCACTGTTTCACAAAGTCTTTATTTAGACGACGCGATGTACGTAAGAAAAAGAAGACAAGTTTTTGTTCCAAATAGTCTAAGTGTCCCTGTCGCACTCGGTCTTTAAACAATCCCCTCTAGACGGACATTGAATGATGCTACCCCAATGCGGTGTATCAAAAAGTACCACAGAAGAGAATACGTGATTACAACTAACGCCTTTACCATTGTTTTTAATCCTTGGTTCGAGGTTCAACAGATTATGCAAAGTCCTTGTGAGATAGAGGTCGGTGCCGTGTATGGATTTGAAGATAAAAATGTCAGCAAATGTTTGATGTCAGCAGGGATCAGTGACACCTTATTGTCTCGACCGAGGGGACAAATAGACGGTATCAAAACGTAAAGAAAGCACCAGATTTGGGGACACAAACAGCATGATTAGGAATATTGCAAAACCCATTTAAACCTCCGCTGTGCCATAACTAGAATCTAGAGGTCCCGAGGTCGATACCCGCCGTGCCCCCGACGTTGTGCCCTTGGGAAAGGCACTTCACAACCTTACTCACTTCACCCAGGTGTAAAAATGGGTACCTGGCTTCGGTCGGGGAGGCTTAAAGTAAGAAAGACTACCTTTGCCTTCTGTCTGTAGTACTACTGTACTGTGTATGTGGCACCATTAATATGAGTTATTAGCTTGAGTGCAGTACCACATTGTCCTCGTCTGTCCAAAAACAAATAGAAAAAAATCTTCCGCTGTGACCCCGATCATAGACCGTGTTCAAGGATTGTTTGACTCCAACACAAGGACAAGAGATAGAGAGGTCGTGGGTTCGATACATATGTATATATAGAAGTTGTGTCCTTGGGAAATGCACCTTGACACGTACGATTTTCCACACTCCATTTGGGTGTAAAAATGGGTACCTGACTTCAGTTAGGGAGGTAAAAGGCAGTGGAAGAAGAGGGATGGGCTCAACCTTCCAATACCGTGCCTTAGACACAGTGGATAACAATCCACTGCCTATACGGCCCATGCTACTTTTTTTTTTTACAAAGACGCCCTACACAATGGAACGGGCGCAAAAGAAAACATTATTGTCCAGCCATAGGTGTTAAGATGTGAGGTTTGAAAAAAAAACCAAACTTTAAATACCAAACATTTTATAGAAAACGATTGCGGATGCCCGAAGTCGATAATATTGAGTCCCGAAACAATCATTTTTATGATCAGGAGGGTCGTGTAAAAGTAGTTGTTGTTGCTGTTAGGTAGGGGAAGAAAAGACAGCATTTGACCTGCGCATACGAGTATGCCCCAATGTTTAGCTGAATAATAATGTTTGATTACATCTTGAAAAGTATTTAGGTTTTGTATTACTGTGGTCAACAGACAAAATTACAGATATGTACAACAAGAGCACATGCTCACGGACCGTTTTATTTTTCAACGAATAAAACATGAGTGAATGCATCTTTTTCATTTATCTATTTTTAGTCTATTTATGTTTATTATTGCATATTTCAAAATGAGGACCCGAATAAACAATCCACAGCCTTTGTCAGAAGTGAAAAGTAACTTCTGGTACAGTGTTACCTTAAGCATTATCTTTGTCCATGATTCAAAAGCGCCGCCAAGTGTTTCTTGCTAGTACTGCAATCATGTATCACCTTAGGAAGCTTTTTCGAGTGAATCAAAAGTGTGAGAAAGAAAACCTTACTAGAATTGCAATCATTTCCATCGTAAAGACTTCATTTTCATCGATCAAGAACGTGGCCTTACAACCCATACTAGAGCTCCAATCATCTATCATCATGGACGTTTTGTTCCCATGGATCAACAGCGCGCCCTAGCAATGAACACTGGAACTGCAATTGTGAAGAAGAATACCTTTCAATTAAACCAACGGTTGTAAATCATCTTACATTTAAAGAAAGAGTGACTCAACCACGACCAAACAGACTTCAGACCACTTGTACGCACACAAGCAAGGCATCTGTCCTTGGTGCTGAATACTATATAACAGTATGTATGTACATAATGCACACATCATTATTTTCCTCAAGAATACATGGCCTTGATGTAAAACACAACACCTTAAAAACAGAAACACAGACACACATGCTCATCATGCTGCAAGAGATAACATGTTTTTCCCAATTTCTCTGGTATCAATGATTTTATTCGGTAAGGACCGACACCGGCATGACACCAAAATTGTTTTACAACATGAGCCACCACATAAACCTATACATGTTACAAGCCAGATAAATAGTTTAAGACAAGCTTAAAACATCTAGAACGTCCTTGCACAGTTAAAATCTAATCATATATATATAGTTGATATGCATTTTCCAAGTCGATGAAAGGGTTAGATATTGTTCTATTGTCTTGTTGTACGGTCTGATCACACAGCGGATTGGGTATTATTTTTTAAACACTACTGCCATGAATTGAATTATGTTCTCGTTTGTATGATCTACAATGTTTATATGACTATGTCAATCATTACCTTGCTACCAACATGTGTTTATTTTTCCTTTTATTAAACCCTGCAGTAACTTCGTTAATGAAGTGTCAAAAGGTGAAGAGCATTAACATAATGACTGTAAAAAGTTCAGCAACTAAAACTGTAAAGATTGTAAAATTGTAGAGAAGATCATATCCAATAGACTAATTTCTGATCTACAACAAGTGTCAGGCTGTGCCAGTTAAAGTCCTTGGGTCTCAGTCATTTGTGTGTAAACTTTAGGAAATATTATGAAAGCTGGAGTGAAAATGGGATTGTGACTACATTCAATGAGTATTGAGTGATCCCCTGGAACATGAATGTTTAACATCATTGTTATATAGTAATTTAGACAGAATGATGACTACTCATAAGTTATTCAAGAAATAAATACTGATCACATCTAATATACTCTTCTAACATCATACTTAGTACAACCAGGTCTGAATGTCACTGTTACAACTTATAATTACGCGAGTATTAGGGCTGGGTATCGGTACAGCGTACCGGTACAAAACCGTTTTTTCTTATTGGACCGGTCCAGAAAAACCGGACCTAAAAAAATTAGGCGGACCGGATGTTGGACCGATTAGAAAATTAACAGATTATTTTATCAGGCATTCATACGTTTTGGCGCTTGCAGGTGGAAGAAAATAACAAGAGTGAAGTAGAGAAGACTTTATAGTAATTTCTACCAAGTTTTATAGCCAATCATACAGGGGCAGTTAGCGTTGTAGGATTTAAAAACGCCAGTGTAAGTCTAATACTCCACTAAACAGATTTTTTTGTAGTGAAATGGACCATTAGAATGAGTCATACTGAATCAGGTCCAGGTTCAGGTCCGGACCTGGACCTGATCCTCTGGACCTGAACTGGACCTGGACCTGAATTTTCTGTACCGGTACCCACCCCTAGCGAGTATCATGTCAGACATTTGGATTTTATATTACTGCAAATTTCTTTAATATGATCAATTGACTTAATCATCAATTTTCTATTAAATGACAACACTGGAATTTCCCCTAAAGCTCACCTTGTATGGAAGCTGAGAATGTGGCATTCTGGGTGTTATGTGGGCATCATACACAAACATATTAAATGTCAGTATGATTGCAAGAAAAAATTGCAAATATTTGCAAAGTTGGCGATTTTGCGCAGTGAATCCAGTGGGATACTCGCTTTATATTGCACATGCACAGGTAACAGATTCTTACATAATCACATAGATACATCACTTAATATAATAACCTTACATTGTAGGAACACGCATCATCAGTACAATGTATCAGTTGTATGTAGTAGCAATAAAATCTAAATCATTCACTTTTTCCGTTCAAGCTTATTTTCCATGAGTCCACCAGTACTTGGGCTTCCCCTTATACTGGTTGCGTCCCCCTCATCAGAACTGTAGAGTCCGAATGTGCACTCTGTCTCAGCTATTGGCGCGATCCCTGTGAACGATGCTCCTCCATAAGACTTGGTGGACATGGGAGACCGGTCGGCATAGTCCTGTAAATTATCATTAGATTGTCAGCAATAAAAATATCACAAAGTCTATAGCTCTGCTATGTTGGAAATGCAAAGTCAGTTTGAGCCTTAGTCAGTCTATCTAAACTCTTAAAGTTGAGGTAGGTTGTGGTACTGGACTTGCACATCAACCCTTACATTTATTGTTACCTCTGGGAAGAAAATTAAAGTCTGATAGGGGTACAGTGTGTTAACTTTCTGTTTCTGCACCTACATGTATAACTCAAGACTCTTTCGATAGATTTGCATGGATTTTGATGTATCTACTGAAGTCCCCAAGAAACGTGGTAATTTGGAGCACCCTGGCAGTGTTTTCAGGTACTGCAGTATTACAGAAAGATTCAATAAAGATCCCCTTCTTGAAAATACTTCAGTATAGAAAGATGGAAAGATGCATCATGATGGACAGACACCCCGTACAAATGACACCTTCTGCAAGGGAGATATCCAGAAAGAAGGGGAGGATCACTAACATCTCAGAGTGTGTCTTATGGTTAGGACTTTGGCATCAAGAAATCATCAGAAAAGATAAAGATGAGATCATCATTTTTTGTTGTTAGTACATGTAACAATTATAGCAAAAATGAACCCACCCCACTTTCGAAGTGTGTAGGATGGAGTAGGGACATTGTCTTGCTGGTAGTGACTGAAGTCACACCTCTGGACTCGCCCTTCTCCCAGGACACCTGAGGGGAGGTGCCTGCTGTGGAATGTGCTCTGCCTCTCCAAACACCGTCATCCTGGAATCAAAGTCAAACATATACTATTCATTTTTAAACCTATGTTTGATAGTCGACTACTACTCAGGGGAGAGACAAGAGAAACACACCCAACTGCAGCAGAAGAGGAATCCCCTTTTTCCCTAAGTCAGAGAGTTCCTAATGTTTGCTTTATTATCATCAAGGATATGTATCCAAAAGGTTTACAAATTGCCAATTAGAGACTGTGATTCCAACGTGTTTCTCATGTGTCTCATGGTAATCAATCACTCATAGTAGGAGAGCATACTGTGTAATAGCAGACAGCAGGCTGGCAGGTTTTCTTGTTTCTGTGGGTGCAGTAGTAGGTCACATGTCTATGCTATGACTCCATTGGGTTTTGCATGACATTGTATATCCTTCAGACTGTCTGATGATACTTTGTAATCACATTAGAAAAGTGTTCCACTGTATATGACTGAGCTTTGTGCAGATTTCGAATACCAGGTTCAGACGTTGAAAACAAAATTTTCTTAGGTGGGTATGACAATAAAATACAATATGATGTATTCTGCACCACCTTGGTCCCAGCCCTCCCGAAGGTGCTGTGTCCTGCCTTTGGCCGTTGGGAGATCCTATCAACAGTTGGGCTGGTACCTCGGCTGATACGGGCTATATCAATTATTGTGGACTCTATTTCCTCCATCAAAGTGGATGGAATGGATAAAATCCGTGGAGCCCAAACATGTACTTACTGTGAAACCTCTTGTTGACCTGTGCCATGATCTGTAACTAACGTCCTCTCCCATGGACCGTGGCGTAGGCTCACTGCGGACGGAGTCGCGTAGGACGGATCGAGGGTGCAAGTAGACTTGTGAGCTGATTGTGCTGGTACGGCGACTGTACGCATTGCCATCCTGCTGTAAGAGCCCTGATAGGGGAGAAGGTGGTATGTGGTATGAAAAAACAAAAGTAAAACAATAGTTACACAGTCATGTAGCTACCACTCAAAAATCACGAAAATATTACAAGATATAAAAACGAGAAGTTCTGCTGCAGTACCGTAGAAAGCCACCAAGCGGTTCAGATTATCAAGTAGAAATAGATTTAGATTAGACTTTATCTTATTTTCCCTTTTGATTTATCTACGAAATCTTTTTCCTTCTATGTTAAGTATGATTATGTAACAACTACTTCCCTCGGGCATGAATTTGCAATTAAGATTATTATTATCAAACCTGACCTTCGTTATCCCAATCAAAACCGATTACCAAATTTCATTTAAATATCATAAACTAATCTAAACTTATATGCTACACCAAAAGGCAGTTACACATTCAAGCAACTGGATATGATTTTGGAAACAGTCAAGTATCTTATTACCTGAATGTCTAACCTTCATCAACGTTTCTCAACTTAATGTATCCAAAGAAATACTGTTTTCACAGACATTACAGGAATTCCTAGAATTCTCAGCAAATGGAGATACATGTATAATACCTTTACACAATTAGGCTAGCCTGGAGGTACCACCAGAAACAAAAACACTGTTGTAAGGTTAAAAAATGTAAACATTAAAAATGTATCATTGTTGCAGTGAGAATCACCTTTTTTGTAGCGCTTTATACTGTCAGGATGAAGTGAACTTTCAGCAGAAGTTTTTGATCCTCTGTTGGTGTGGGAACTGCCAAAGAACTCTGGTCCTTCAAAGGTAAAGAAGAGCAAAAATCAAAATTGAAGAGCGGGCTACTTTACTATATTACCCCAAAGTCAGGCCCTCACTTATTTTACATATTAAGTCCATCATACAATGTAGCTCTCACACTGTTTGAAACTCATGCTGCAAGTTTATGTATACATTTACAAAGTCATTGAAAAGGACATTTTACAACCTTAAAAGGACATTCTCTGTGGAATTTAATGTATAACTTCAATAGGTTAGAAAAAGAAAATAATTCCGGTTGAACTTTCACATTTCTGACATCTTACTAATAGACAGTAACAATGTATCACATGGCCAAAACTGTGCTGGTCACAGCCGCATAAGTCAATTGTGCTTGACTTTGTGCTTGTAAGAGATGTTTTATGTGACCGAAATATTGTGATTTTTTGAAAGGTAGAGTTCGTGCAATATTTACTAATAGATTTTAATGTAGTGGATGAGACAAAATTTTATTGAAACGCCCTCAGCTCATGGCTTGTATATTTGTACAGAGTTTCAAGAGAATCGTGAACTTTTCAAACCTTTTCCGCTTATAGAAAAGTCCCTTAGTTGTTTCATCTCCTGGAACAGATCGTTCAGCATGTCCCAGTTGCCCCTGGTGTGTGCAGGGGACAGGTGGGTGTTGCCGTACAGCTTGTCCTGAAGGCGATCTTGTAGCAAAGCTTCTTGCTCGGTCAAAACTGCAACCTTGGAGAGCTTAAAATTTACCCAAAAGTGTCTCTATTAGGAAATTCATTTCGTAAAAGACTGAAGCAAAGGCTAAAACAAACTAACCAGTAGTTATACAGTAATTGCACCAGAAAGCAGTTAATCAAGCAGCTCGATATGATTTTGGAAACGATATGAATTTGGATTTTCTGTTTCCAAAATCATATCCAGAGTAACTGCTTTTTAAATTATTACCTGGATGTTTAACCTTCATCGACATATATGAAGTTAATTCGAGTATCATTGTGATTCAAAAGGCTGGAAACTGTGACAGTCATAAATCATTATGATAACAAAGTTTGAAAAGCTGTCCCATGAACAATTATCTACAACAAAATAGTATCACATAGAAAAATAAAGGAGAATGTCATCTTACTTGCATGAGAAGAAAAGGCTTCAGCAGAACAAATACTGGAGGTCTTTTTGTCACTATAAAGTCCATTAGGTCCAGAAATGCCAGGCCACCTGCAGGTACAACCATGTATTAGGTTATATCTTTAGTTAGAAAAATGATGCTGTCAGGAATCAACTCAACATGTCATTGGATAGTCAAGCTTCGAAAAAAGAAAGTGCCCTGGGTATAATGATAACCTCTGGCAAAAGCTATCCCTAACATTTCAGGTTTCTGTATGGGTCCAAGGTCCTTAAGTCTGGAGATCTGCAGAATTTAATGAACAAGGAGGTTAAAAAACCTTTTTGCTCTAAGATTTTTAAATTGTTTAGTGTTAGTGTAGTGTTATAGTTAACATGACTTTAAGGATTGTTTTGATGGTAAGAACATGCACACCAGAACAGCACCCACAATCTCTACCACGAAACTTGATACATGTACATGTAGATCACTGTATACATGTAGCAGTCCACAAATTAAAACTGCAGGAAGTTCATGCATTGAGCTATTTTCAATTGTACAACATTTTGTATCCTGTATTGATCAATATTCAGAAATCCCTAAATTGTCTGCACAGCTAAATGCAAATTATGCTTTATGACATGACTTACGTCATTGCATACTTTTAGGATAGAATCTACCTACCAGTTCCCACCGGATGGAATGCCACTTCAAACTCCTGCAGGGCTGTAGACAACATGCCCCACTCTTCTGTCAGGTTCTTGGAGAAGCATGTTAGTAAGATCTTCAGACCTGAAACATTAAAAAAAGGCTACATTAGAACAGTTATGGTACTGATTTTTGTAAAATATCTGAAACATTAAATGTGTAAAATAAAATGATCTAGAAAATGTTTGTCTCTATAGCTCTTACGATTAACATCATGGACAGTGTGGAGTTAAGTGGAAAGGAATAATTCATCTGGTGAATTACTTGCAGCCTTTAGGTTACCCAAAGTGTGAGTAATGAGGCTGATAAGTGCTCGAGGCGCCTCCCCAAAAACGGGACCCCCATTTTAAGTCCCTTCTGAAAGACGATTTTGTGGAATTCTTGGTCCGACTACAGCATGGTGACCAAGGGTAGCAGACGCTTGTTTTTCCTGAAAAGACTACGCCGAGCAGGTGTCCCTCTCCCTGACCTGATCACTGTGTATTGCGGGTATATAAGACCAACACTTGAATATGCCACACCCTGCTGGAATGCTGGACTCACAAGAAGAGAATCAGACAGAATTGAAAGAGTCCAGAAGCGGGCATGTAGAGTGATGCTGGGCAGACAATATCTCTCATATTCTGATGCCCTGTTAACACTCGACCTCCAAAGTCTGTCACAACGCAGACTGACCTTGTGCCAGGACTTTGCCCTTGCAGTTACCAAAGCTGGAAGACACGCCCCCTGGCTACCCCCAGCTCGAAACCCGTCTCACCACATGCAACTCAGGCATACTCGCCAATACAAACTGCCAACCGGGACAAAGCGGTATCTATCTAGTCCAGTCCCAACAATTCTAAACCTACTAAACGCTCTGTAGTTTTTGACAACAGTGCTATTCACGACTTGTTCCATTATATGTCAGAGTCATCTGCTATGATCACACAGTGCAATAAATTGTTGTAAATAGCGTGTGTAGTTTTAATTTGTCTTCAGCTGCGATGAACCAAGCATGTACAGTCAAACCTGCCCAAGACGACCACCCGGGGGACCGGACAAAAGCGGTCGATTTGGACAGGTGGTCGCTGAGAAGAGTATCGACTCAAAACATGCCCGATGCATAGTATAAATGGTTTTCGTTGTGTTTAATGGCAAATAGCAAGCAAACGCACGCAAAGAAGTAAGTAATAATCATCAGTAAGCCAGGTGAATTTTAATAGTGAATGAACAGAAATTGGACAAATTGGATCAGGACGTTCCTACCTCCGCCAGAGAAACTCTACTCAAGTCAAGGAGGTTAAAAAGATAGTCTACTAGATCTACTCTAGTCTAAAAAAAGATATAACGTTACTTTCTATAAATCGGATTTCTACCATACAATAAAGTACGTGCTGTACATGTTGCATTTCTGCGTCTATGATCGTTAGATGGACCAGTGTTATACGTATTTACTATACAATTTCTCTCTGGAGGGCAGCAAGTCGGCAACGTTATTCATAACAAGAAGAGAACTGCTTAATATTTGTACACTAACGTTTTAGACAGTAACGGACGTTTGGTGCTGTCAGACAGTAACGGACCTTTGGTGCTGTCAGTTACCATACAAGCCTTTATGCGTCGCTGTGTTCTTCATCGCCGTATCTGAAACAACTACGGTGTACCTTTCGAATTCGATGCCTGTGGAGATGCCTGATACGTCCCGATAATCTACTTACCCACGGGTGAATGTACAGTACAGTTGGACCATTGGGTGGACAAAAGCACTCACACAGATCTTTCTTAAAAAGGAATGAGCTACAGAGATCTTTCTTAAAAAGGAATGAGGCCTAGGCTATATACGTTTCAGCATTCCTTCACTTTATAATGATAAAGATTTAAAAAAAAACTTCTGTAACAACTGAATTCGGATTTTCTTACAACGAAATTTCCTCCCAAGTCCCATATTACAGTAGACTGCCCCATTGACCCACCCATTGACCGCCGCCATCTTTATTCTAAACATAACATCGTAATGGCAGTCAAAATCCGACGCAAACTGGCCGATTTCGGCACAAAATTGCGATAGTTATCATCAAAAATCCAAAAATCGATGAAATCCTCAACCACACGGTCGTTATAGGTCCCAATTTGGGCCGGTCGCGGTCGCGTTGGCCAGGTGGTCGTTGAGAAAAGGTCGCTTAATGCTTACGTCAACGGGGAAAAAAATCGGGACCGAGAAAAAGCGGTCGAAATGGCCAGGTGGTCGCTGAGAAGAGGTGGTCGCTCGGGCAGGTTTGACTGTATTTTAAATTGTTATTTTAATCTGTCTTCAACTGCGATGAACTAAGCATTTATCTTGAATTGTATTCGTTGTGTACTTTGTATTTGTCAATCGTATACTTAGTAATCTTGCCTGTGTAACAACGTACAAAAAGATTGTCAAGCAAGCAGCGCAATTCAGCCCCTCAGGCTGCAAGGCTTTTACTTTGTTACGATTGTTTTCAATCAAACAATAAACCAGTCTACTACTACTACTACATCCGGTCATCCTTAGGTGGTCTCCCATCCAAGAACTGACCAGATTGCACGTTGGTTAACTTCGATATCGAGAGATCGGGTGTATCCAACATAATTTGCCACATGCATGGTCGTAACATGACCACAATGATTTGAAATTGCAACACTGTAAAATTAAGTGACACTGTGCAAATTATCTCTGGGTGAGGCCAAGAACCCACGCACTGATCACTTAAGAGTTAAAGGTGTACTAAGACTCAGCTCGCTGGAGTGAGTGAATTTCTATCTCTATTTAATACTATTTAGTATTGCCTAACACACTTACCTAAAACAGCGATGAAGGGAATAATACTAGAGCAGGCAGCAGCCGTATGGTCTCCAGCCAGAGAGAAACTGGTCAGGCTGGCCATGATACTGCCTGAGTATATATAATACACACTTACCTAAAACAGCGATGAAGGGAGTGATACTGCCTGAGTATAATATACACTTACCTAAAACAGCGATGAAGGGAGTGATACTGCCTGAGTATAATACACACTTACCTAAAACAGCGATGAAGGGAGTGATACTGCCTGTCTTATAATACACACTTACCTAAAACAGCGATGAAGGGAGTGATACTGCCTGAGTATTATACAAACTTACCTAGAACAGCGATGAAGGGAGTAATACTGGAGCAGGCTGCAGCCGTATGGTCTCCAGCCAGAGAGAAACTGGTCAGGCTGGCCATGATACTGCCTGAGTATATATAATACAAACTTACCTAAAACAGCAATGAAGGGAGTGATACTGGAGCAGGCTGCAGCCGTATGGTCTCCAGCCAGAGAGAAACTGGTCAGGCTGGCCGTGATACTGCCTGATCGCTGCAGGTGAGAACTCACATCCTTGGCTGGGATCAGGATGCCCAGGAAAGTACTGACAGCATAAAGGATGTCCATTCTGCTAATCTTTGGAATATCTGGGGGCAAAACAAAATTAGCATCTGTTTTAAGCCTCATTAAAGTGAATGATTCAAGGAACCAGTACATGCTTCACAATCAACAAGCTGTGCCATTAACTTATCCAGCATCGCAAAGTCTTATACCTGGTAGGTTATGAAAATAGAACACAACACAGTGTATTTGGAATATCCCAATTACAAAATTTGTAGGTACCAGGCTAACTGCAGGTCAAAGGCTGGAGGGTGATCTGGCTCCGGGAAGCCTAATGGTAAGGGTGATGCAGAATACACCATGGTGTTGCATTTTATTTAATATGTCATACATAAGGACTGTACACATATCAACTTTCATTGAAAACCTGGTATTTGAATTTTTGACTGTGGAAAACTAATGGCACACACGAAGTGCATGTGAAGTGCATATGGAAGCCTGTGCAATGCAACAGCAAAGCTTGACATACTGTAAAACATGGAATGGTTTGGAACACCCGAATCGACTGTAGTTCTTGCCCAGGTATGACATAATTAATGATTTGATAAAAAAACATTGGGACTGAGATATGAGGTACAGCGAGTAAGAAACCTTTGTTTGCTGTTCCTACTCTGATCAGCAGTGGCAGCATCAGGTTCAACATGGACGTGTCCACTTTCTCTTGGCTTGGGTCATTGACAAACCCTCGGAGACCTTGATCGAGAGTCAGATCATTCTAGTAGAAAAAAAGAAAAATACTTTTTATTAGTCATTTTTAACAACCTTTTTTCAAACTGGAAAGCAGACTAGCTAGAAAAAACAGAATAAGTTTGAAAAATCACAAACACAAGTATTTAGTAAACTGCTTTGATGCACTACACACTTCTGACATCTGTTACAGACCTAAACAAAATTGTACATTAACATCACAGGTAGTCATTTCCACCAGTGTGGTGAGTGAAGTAAGGAAAGTCTTGTACATAATCATGTAGTGTCTATACTAAGGAAACAAAAGATCTGTTGCATGACAGAATTTGAACCCAGGACCTCTGAATCCTGGGGCAAATACCCTGCAGTTACGCTGCACGACCCTAATTAAACTACCTTGAGAAACTGGATCTGTGCAGCTGCCAGTCTGACGATGACAGCACAGAAGCCGGCAGGTGGTGTCATGAGGGTGCTGATGCCAGGTGAGGTCATCTGCAGGATGGTCAGCCCCTCTCCAGGTGCACTGGTGACATCTGCCAGCAGCAGGTTCACACATACCGTCACCAACAGCTGTGGAAACAGGTGCTGTATTAGATGTGCATGTATTGAAATATCCTATCTGAAAAGTAGTCCTCTTGAATGCATAATTATTACTCGGATAGTTTTGAAAGAAAAAAAAAACTGCTCTGTTCTTCAACTAGAACTCTTTTGCATACCAATTCATACGTTAAGATATAAACTTGCTTTCAAACAAGATCTCTTTAGTGTCATTGACAAAAGGTAGTGGATTCTGCCTGAAACGTTTCACCGTTTCCAAAATCATATCCAGTTGCAAATCCCTACCTAAAAAGGTTATTTTTTCCAGGACCTTGAAAACACAACATTTGGTTTCCTACGTAGTACTATCCTCATTCGACCACAGAGTATGAACTACATAAAATCTGCTGTATTATTACCTTAAGTTTACACAATACATTATTGTCTAACTTGAAGTAATTTTCACAGCCTAGTGAACTTGATTTCTTTTGTCTTACATTGAGCTGCGGCAAGTGTGCGATGATGTTTTGCTTGGTGAGTGTGAAGTACACCCCTTTCAGCAGGTTGGTTGCAGAAACCCAATCCAGGTGGCACTATATAAAAACAAATAAAATATATTCCCTGTAAAATTAATACAGCAATTTTTGTCAAAATGAGTACACTACTTCAACAATGAAGTTCTGAGGCATTACTAACGGATGCATCTAAGGATAGAGGTGACACTGGGCTTGAATAGAAGACTGACTGCATTCTTACATACATGTAGGGTGCACATCCTACGACAGTGACAGTAAAAAAACTACATAAGAGATTGCATCATCATTGTCATCATCATCCTTTTCATTGTTATCATCATCATCTTATCATA
>NW_023365751.1:180185-238764 GCF_000003815.2 Branchiostoma floridae
TCTTCATCAGCATCTTCACCATCATGATCAGAGTTACAGTGTCAGAAACAAAAATTAGTTAGCTTAGTTATGTCTTATAGTTAGTAACTGTAACATGGAAATTTATCAACCTGGCAATAGATTACATCCCAGACTGTGAAATATATTTCAATTTTCATGAAAAAGACATGGAAAATGGACAGTACCCTTAAAGATGGCCTTTTGTAGATTCTACTGAACATCCTCTCCAGTTTCCTCAGCAGGAGAACCAGAGCTGGCCGTTTGGACGGCACGGACCAGTCGATGATAGGCAGCATGTCGGTGAAGTACCTGATGAGTGGAGAGAAAAAAATTAAGACCCACGAATATTAGAGCTGCTTGCGAGGACTGAGTGTCCATATGCTGTTTGTACCTATAGTAGAGTCTGTACCCCTGTAGTATGCGTACCCCCAGTAGTGCCTGTAACCCCAATAGTGTCCATCTACTCTGGGTAGTTTTAAAGAACGCTTGCAGATAGATGTGCAACAGTTAGGTCGTTTGGACGGGTCGTTTGGTGTAATTATATAACCAGCTGCTGCCGCTGACTGCTATGCTCTCCTCCTAGGAGTGATTGATTGCCATGAAACTCATAAGAAACACATAGGAATCACAGTCTCTAATTGGCAATTGAGGATAATGAAATATCCTTCAAAACAAACTAAAGAATCTTCTGACTAGGGAAAAAAGGGAGGATAAACACAGGGGGTGTCTCCTCTTTTGCTGGGTGTATTTCTCTAGTTCTAGTGTTTCTCCTGAGTTTCAACAATTGAACTGAGCTTTGCAAGATAATCTACAAGCAATGAACAGCATCAACCAACCTTTGTAACCCAACTGAGCCCAGACTGAGGGGATCATCTGTTGCAGTCCTCAAGAAACTATCCAGAATCTCCACAATCCTCTGTGAAGGAAATAAAGTATGTAAACATATTGACAAGACAGGTTAAAGAGACTGCATCCAATTCACTACCTGTAGCAATCTTACTTTACAGTCATGCTGACCTGTGATGTATTTGCTTATAAAGCCAAAACAAAAGCCGTGTCCAGAAAGTCATATTTTCAGATCTTTAACTTAATACATCTTGTATTTTTTTTTTTTTTCTAAATCATGTTCTTAGGGCCTGATGTTACCATCATGGTGATGAAGAGCGGCCCATAGCGATAACTGTAGCAGCATCTCTTCTCTCTAAGTCAGAAACATCAAGCTTGACTTCACTGACTCAATAGGCGAAGCAGGGGTTACGAGGCTGCTCGGGAAATTCCCTACCCCATTTTGGCCGGAATGGTTTGATCCGACACATCGCACCATCGCACACGTGGCGGGTTCTTTTACGTGCCCGGGGTGTGGCTCTCCCCAAACACGGGACCTCCATTTAACGTCCTATCCGAGGGACGACTCATTTTCACTTGAGTAAAGTGAGGAAAGTCGTGTAAAGTGCCTTTCCCAAGGGCACAAGACCGGCAACACGGCATGCGGATTCGAACCGGCGACCTCTCGGTCACGGGCCGAATACACTACCACTGTGCTACTCGGCCCCACGAAGCAATATTGAACCCGAAAATGTGACATTCTTGACTTTGGACACTGGAAATTGCAGCGTTGGCAATGAGTTAAAATGAGATTCGAAGGAATAAATTAAAGGATGTCCAGCATTTTTTCTGCTTTGTGATATTTTCTGCCAGCTTGCACTATTTAACTGAATGAATTAATATGAATTTTAGGAAAATTTTGAAAAATAATTTTCAGCAATAAATTAGATCAATGGGCATAAACATTATAGTAAACACAACTGTCCTTGGTGCTAAATTGTGCCACATTGCAAATGCCTGGTACAATTTGGTCGAGTGAGATACAAGCGAGCTGTAAGGGTAAGCATTAGGCTTTTAGCCAGGCATGTGTCAAGGCATCATTTGGACACAGTTTTCTAAAAATAGCAAGAAATTGGACACACTACACTCCCTTACACTGGGGAGCAGATCCTCTGACAAGCATGAAATTCTGATTGACCAGGGATGCCACTAGGTCATCTGTGGTCATAATCTTCTACTGTGACCTCTCAGGCAGTAATTTTGCTCCTTAGGATACCTTTTAGGTGGATGCCTCTGGACCCCTACAAGAGTCTGAGCCTATATCACTTACCATGACTCAACAAGAAATTTAGACCCGCTATTATAATAATAGAACATGGTAGGCATGAAGACTTACTATGTGACTCCTGGTACTCAGTAGCTCTGGGACCTGGAACCGTGGGTCCAACATTCTCCGCAGCTGTTTGAATCTGGACTTGCTGCCCACGAAGTACTCCACGATGATGTTGAGGAAGGCCTCCCGCGGGCGGTGAAACTCGTAGTGACCCGGCGCGCTCTGTACGTTCTGCTCGTACTGGATTCTCCTGGTGTCCTCCATAAATCTGCAATATTTGTTCAAGTAGGGCAACTATTAATCTCATCTCAAATCACTTACTATACGAGATCTGGTCTATAAGCACGCATAAAGCATGTGTAAAGCAAACTTTCAGGAAAAACATATATTATAAGTTATAACTCTATACCCATCCTTTTAAGTAAGCTTAAAGATTGATTCTCGTGCTGTAAATAATCCTTAAGGGCATTTGGCACCACAAGAAAATTAGGCAACCAGTTTTCAGTGTTTCACTCAATGTCTCTGATGTCATCGCCAGTCCCTGGTGCATCAACACGCAGGTAAACACCCCTGTCCCTAAACACCATCCACAAACAGACAGGCACACCTGTACTTGGTGCTGAACACCATCAACACATAAGCAAATACACCTGACCCTAAACAACAATCAACACAGGCAAACGTCCCTAAACACCATCCACACACAAACACACCTGTCCTTGGTGCTGAACACAATCCACACACAGATAACATACCTGTCCTTGGTGCTGAACACAATCCACACACAGGTAACACACCTGTCACTGGTGTTGTACACCATCTACACACAGGTAAACACACCTGTCCTTGGTGCTGAACACCATCCAAACACAGGTACCTCAATTGTCCTTAGTGCTGAACACAATCCACACACAGGCAACACACCTGTCACTAGTGTTGAACACAATCCAATAACATACCTGTCCTTGGTGCTGAACACCATCCACACACAGGTAACTCACCTGTCCTTAATGCTGAACACAATCCACACACAGGTAAACACACCTGTCCCTGGTGCTGAACACCATCCACACACAGGTAACTCACCTGTCCTTAATGCTGAACACAATCAACACACAGGCAACACACCTGTCACTGGTGTTGAACACAATCCAATAACATACCTGTCTTTGGTACTGAACACAATCCACACACAGGTAACACACCTGTCCTTGGTGTTGAACACCATCTACACACCTCTATACACACCCTGGTACTGAACACAATCCACACACCTGTCCTTGGTACTGAACACCGTTCACACATGGTGATTGTCCTACCAACCTGACTTTCAGCTCGTCATCATCTTCCTTCACCTGTTCCCTGCCCAGAGTGGCCGATGTTGGCGACACCATTGTTTTTGAGGCAGCCAGCACATTGGTTTTCCTCTTGTTGACAGAACCAGTTGTGTCATTGGACCGCAAAATGGAGGCACTGATTGTCCTAAAGGCATAAGACAGGTAGTATACATTTATTCATGGTGGAGCCTAACATTTTTCTAGTAAACAGAAGTAATCGCAAACAGAAATTACAGCTAACGATATATTTACCAACTGTAATTATTAACAGACTACGATCAGTGAAATAGCCTAAGATCAGTGAAAACATAAAACTGATTTAGAAGATCTTAGTTCCTAACATGTATGTTGCCTTACTGCATGGAAGGGGGTACCAAAAACTTTTATGCTTAATTTCAGAAGAAGACCCTAATTTTTATGTACATTGTATCAGGATGAATGCAAGGCAATTGTGTGAAATTTGCTCCCCTTGCTACAAAATAGACAGTTAACTATACAAATTACAGGTAATCTCGTACACGAAGATTGTAATTTACACAGTGCCGGTATATTATAATTAGACTTTTATGTCTGACATGTCACCAACTTGTTAAACACATCTGCTCTTGGTGCTGAATTTCGTGTTGAAGAGAATTATCCATAACGTATGATACAATAACAGGATTAGAACAATAAGACTGTCCAAACTTGTTACCTATTGAAAGGTTCACAGCTTTGTGTAAGTGCCTCCATGGAAACAGCCAGCTGTTCTATACTGGTCAGCTCTTCTTTGGCAGCACTGATGCTGTCTCTCCTGTTGGTTTCTTTCATCAGGTGCCGCATGTAGAACGGGACCAAGGCTTCCAGCACACACTTAAGGAAAAAAACAAACAAAAACATATTCATATAAAGCGTAAATGTATATTATGATAAGCTCATTACATTAAGCTTAACACATTTTTCACATATATGTCAAAAACATGACTCGTGTTTCAGACTGAAGAGAGAATATTTGTGGAATGCAGACTGAGCACAACTAGGGTGATATCTAAAAAAAAAACTGTACAGTGTTTCGTTTTATAACAAAGATTTAGTAAATCATATACTTCTAGTCTGTGTAACGCAAACTCCGCTATCCGGAGCTTGTAGACTCCTCCCCGCGGAGTTTGTGCGCCGCTTGCCATAAGCCGGGGGAACCGTTGTGGAATGTTTCAACACCAATGGTGGGCCTGGATTCTAGTCGAGCCCCTATTACCATGGAAACTAGCTTGTTAACGCTGTCACCGCTGGCGCCACGGGCCAGACAGGGGGGCGGTGATAGCCCGGGTGCGAAATGTGATCATCCCGCCCACTCCCCGCATGTTTGTTTACTCATTTCGAGGAAAAATGGCGGCTCGCCCCATATGGGCTTCGGCTTTCGGCTTCGACTTTCGGCTCCTCCTAGGCTCCTCCTGAGTCCGTTTGTGCGGATTTTGGACGGCGCTGGCCTCTCCACTTCAGGAGAAGGCGGTAGTATATTTTGTCCTGGGGAGAAAGGACGTTTTTGCCTGCTTGCCCACTGGATACGGCAAGACAGAACCTTACGTAACTTGGTCCCTCTTGTCAATGTCTTGGGGAAACCCTGCGTCACGCTTCGCCGTTGCTGTTGCTGTTTCAAGGTCAAGTACAACTTAGGCGAGAAAGACGCTGATGTCAAGCGAGGAGAGTGGAAATACAGCCTGGTTTTCACATCGTCAGGGCAAGGACATTCTGTCCTTGGTCAGAGGCAATTTCTGAATTCGAAAATTATCTTGGCGAGAGCTGACAAACGGGGCGTGGTTGGTGTTGCCGTGGACGAACAGCACTGCATAATGTCTTGGTATGGTATATTTATGGCATCATTTTAAAATTTGCATGATTCAAAATTTTATTTAGTTTCAAGGGAATGTTATAACAAGTTACCATTGCGGAGGCTGAAGCTGTAACGTTAACGTAGCTCGTGACACAAGGACGCCAGCCGCTCACGGAAAAGGGGAGCTATGTCTTAGCAGTGTCTCTACGTAGAGTTTGGTTACGGTTTACGTAAAACAGGTCACTAGTATATTGTTTTGCTGACGGGATTTTCTGTAGTTACATGAGATTTTTAGTGTGGGAGCATGAAATGGCCCGAGACATGTCATGAAGTTTCTCTCCCCTTGACTTCGCGAGAGAAAATACGCAGGTGTTTACCTGCGTTGTCCTCTTACAGTATTGTGCATGTGTCCAAACGCATGACCACTTTCGATAACAATTTGATTGAAATGACATTGTGGGCCGTTTTCATAGCGAACTCCATACTTCAGATGTGTAAAGTATGCTATATTTCTTACACCAGTGTTCTCCTCTTGTATTCCACAGGGGCGGAGGGTTCAGAACCGGGGTCAAGACTCTCACACAGCTACTGAGGAGATAAGGATAGACATCCTGTCATCACTGTGTTATGGATTCCAACACAATTACTGTTTCAGAGTCATCCAATCGGCCTAATTGTACCTTCAAGTTATGACATTGAAAAGGAGTTCGGATAGATGCTTGTAGCAGAAAAAAAATTGTCAAAATATTTCAGAGGGTCTGTCACAAGAAGAGACTTGTTGTGACTTAAGTGGAGATTCTTCAACATTACCTTAGAATGAATCACTGGACCAAGTCTCTTACATCAGAACTCTAAGACGAACTATTACAATTTATAGCAATTCGTCGTCTACAAATCAGCTATATATCATGTTAAGAGAACCACTACAAACAGTGATGAGATTTCTTGGAGGAGATGCATCCCATTATGTACAACTTTAATGTAGTTACTCAGGATTTTGGTCTGGCTACAACTGAAAGAATTGTTGATTCTTGTGCTACCTTCGCCTTCCTAACAAGAGAAGACATTATGACAGACATTGGGTTGTGGAATGAAGTAGTCAATATGGTCTTCACAAACATTTCAGGACTGTATAGAGGAATGCATATTTGTATACAGATCAAACTGCCTTACAGACCATAATATATTCTGCTGATGCCTCCCTAAGCACTGAGTTACAAACTTATATACAAAATTTATGAGTACACACAATGCGTGTATACAAACCAGACTATCTTGCAGACTATGATTATACATGTATTCAGATAATACTTGCCTAAGCACTGAGTTACAAACTTATATACAAAATGTATGAGTACACACGTGTGTATACAAACCAGACTATCTTGCAGACTATGATTATACATGTATTCAGATAATACTTGCCTAAGCACTGAGTTACAAACTTATATACAAAATGTATGAGTACACACAATGCGTGTATAAAAACCAGACTATCTTGCAGACTATGATTATATTCAGATAATACTTGCCTAAGCACTGAGTTACAAACTTATTTACAAAATGTATGAGTACACACAATGCGTGTATACAAACCAGACTATGTTGCAGATATCATATTCAATTAATGCT
Organism: Branchiostoma floridae; assembly: GCF_000003815.2. Lineage (NCBI taxonomy): Eukaryota > Metazoa > Chordata > Leptocardii > Amphioxiformes > Branchiostomatidae > Branchiostoma > Branchiostoma floridae. The sequence goes on from NW_023365751.1 coordinate 187,123, forward strand.
TGACTATGACTAAGTACTGAGTTACGGTCGGTATGCAGTATACATAATGTATGTGTGCATACTAACCAAGCTATTATACAGACTGTAGTGTATATGATAGAAATGCATGGCAAATAAACATCTGCTTTGAGACTCGCTAATGCTTATGTATATGTGTCCCAGCATGATGATAGGACTTTGTCAAGACACCTGTAAGTTATAAGCTGTGTTTGTTGACTCAATCCATGGAATATGTACCCTTAAAGATACATCCCCCACCCCCTAAAATGAGCAAAAAACATAATGGGATGACCTGTTTGTTTTTATACCTCCCCTACTACTACTAACAGTTCTTGCCAGGGTCTTCTGTGATTCCCATCATAGATCCAGCTCTCATTGGCTGCTCTGCTTCTAGTGTGATGCCTTTGGGGAGCCTGGCATGCTGTATTCTACAAAATGATATGTAAAAATGATAAAGAGGATTATATAAAATGCATGTACCTTAAACTGTATATCAGGGCAGTAGTAGGCAATTGGAAAATATTGTTCATGCAATGCTATCCTTATCTGATACCATGAATTGCAGTACTAGTGAAATGTACTTCTGTCAGTTCACATCAGTATGTCTATAGACAACAAAACTACCAGGTTGGCTCTTGATCCAGTTAAAGAGAAAAAAAAAAAAACAATCAGCAACTTATTTGTTGCAGTGTTTGTCAGCTTAACTGTAAAACTTCTGATTCATTTGTGTTTTTTTACAAGGAGGGTGACAAGATGTAGAGACAGGTTTCAAGTGACAAGAACGCTTAGGAATACACATGCAGATACCTTATACTCTCATACAAGACGCTGTCGCCTTCCCAGCTTTTCCTTCTGTCCGATCATCCATGCAGTCATCTTCTTCATGTCGATGTTGTGATGTCTTGACTGCATGCAGGTAGGGAAAGTACGGTATAGCCTTCCAGGAATGACCACAAAAGGTTGCTCTGTTTTCATCTCTTCAACCAGCATGTGGATTTCCTCCTGCATGTTAGGTACTGTGTGCTTTCCTATGCCTCTGTATGACACTAGATCTGTGTCGAATGTGTCAAGTACATCTTGAAGTATCTTGAGGCTTCGCCCTTCTCTTGCTATTGTCTTGGAGGTCATGTTCGGCCCTAGTCTGGAGAGCCCTTCTTTCACTTTCTTGTTCAAGAACTCCATGTGTAAGTCTTTCGGAATGTTCTTACCAGGCAGCCCATGTGTATTGATTGTTTTATTGTGCAGGATTGACGCAGAAAGTCGGGGAGTCAGCAGTGCTTTGTGTTGTGATATGTATCTAAATGCCAAGTCCTTGTAGTGTGTATGCTTGTTCTGGTAATATTGAATCATGTCAAACTTCCAGTTCCTGAGTATTCTGCTGCCATCTCCTTCATTCACTGAATCCTTCTTAACCATGTCAAATAACCCCTCCCTTAACACAGAGCAGTTGTAGTTATATTTGAAGTCTTCCTTCTTACTACTTTCTGACATCTGTACATCTTCTGTATGTGCTTCAGTTTGGTTGTCAGTACTTGGCATGTTTTCTCCATCTCTCTCCTCGAAGACTTCCTCACCTCCCTGTCCAAGTACTTCTACTCTGCTCCACACACATTGTTCCCGGTGTCTCCTCAAACATACACCATCCCTGGCATAGTTTTTTGGGCATCCAGGGAAACCACAGGGAACTCTGCCTTCTGGCACATCCGCACCTCCCACTGCAGCCTGTCTGGTTTCGATGTCGCTGACAATGGCATGTGTGTTAAAGGTCGGCAGGATATGCTGGTCAATCACCTTGGCAACGACCGTCCTCAAATAGGAGCTTCTTCTCTCTCGTGTGTCTGTTTCAATGCCTCTCGGGGCAAGTGATGGTCTCCCTTTCATGTTTGACATGTCAAGGCTCTCCATCACTGCCAGGATAAGGTAGCCTGAGGAAACAAAGTTCAGAAACTCGCGATTTGGGTTGAAAGAGTCCTTGGTTGACTTTGTAACATTTCTTCGATCAAACCTGTTCCTCAGCTGAAACAATGTGCCCTTTTCTGTGGCTGATCTAGGGTCATAATAAGCATTGTAAACATCTTGCAAAGCTGTCACATGTGCATGCCACTCTGCTGTTACAAGTTCAAGACCCTCAAGCCTGTCTGCTGCAGTTGCCCCATCTGCTCTAGCATCCTGGGATTCCACCCCTCGCATGTTTGATAGGCCATCACCTTCCTGGGATTCCACCCCTCGCATGTTTGATAGGCCATCACCTTCCAGTGGAAGCTTCATCCCGTGTGGCACATACTTTTGATACTCATGTACTCAGGTACAACATGTGATTTTAGTTTTGCCTGCTCAGAATACATGTGTGGGATGTGTTCTGTGACACAGTCTTTGAAGTACTTATTGAAAAATGGCATGTTCTCTACCACTTTTCTGGAGGCAATAGTTACCATATCCTCTCTCATGGAGGAGCGGTCTTCCTTACTTGGCAAAAACTCTTGGAGGGGGACAGTCAGTATATCGGCAATGGGTTGGTCATCAGGTAGGTCTTGTACATTGACCCGGTCTAAGGACGCATACGCATGTACGAAATGGTGATCAATGTTGCTGTTTTGGGAGGTTTTATGGCGGACCCTTTGGCATATGTCTACATTGTCGAAGGTGAAGCTAATACCTGGGCCACTGCTGTCTCCACTGTTCTTGTGTAAAGGCAAAGCATCACTGCTGTTTCCTGCCTGTCTTCTGCCGCCCACTCTTCCTCCAGCTTCACTCATGTGTACCTCTTCACTTCTGACGCCTTCTCTCCCTCCACCTTCACTCCTCATGTGTACGTCTTCACTTCTGTCGCCCTCCCTCTCTCCACCTTCACTCCTCATGTGTGTGTCTTCACTTCTGTCGCCCTCCCTCTCTCCACCTTCACTCCTCATGTGTACGTCTTCACTTCTGTCGGCATCCCTCTCTCCACCTTCACTCCTCATGTGTGTGTCTTCACTTCTGTCGCCCTCCCTCTCTCCACCTTCACTCCTCATGTGTGTGTCTTCACTTCTGTCGCCCTCCCTCTCTCCACCTTCACTCCTCATGTGTGTGTCTTCACTTCTGTCGCCCTCCCTCTCTCCACCTTCACTCCTCATGTGTGTGTCTTCACTTCTGTCGCCCTCCCTCTCTCCACCTTCACTCCTCATGTGTGTGTCTTCACTTCGGTCGGCATCCCTCTCTCCACCTTCACTCCTCATGTGTGTGTCTTCACTTCTGTCGCCCTCCCTCTCTCCACCTTCACTCCTCATGTGTGTGTCTTCACTTCGGTCGCCCTCCCTCTCTCCACCTTCACTCCTCATGTGTACGTCTTCACTTCTGTCGGCATCCCTCTCTCCACCTTCACTCCTCATGTGTGTGTCTTCACTTCTGTCGGCATCCCTCTCTCCACCTTCACTCCTCATGTGTGTGTCTTCACTTCTGTCGGCATCCCTCTCTCCACCTTCACTCCTCATGTGTACGTCTTCACTTCTGTCGGCATCCCTCTCTCCACCTTCACTCCTCATGTGTGTGTCTTCACTTCTGTCGCCCTCCCTCTCTCCACCTTCACTCCTCATGTGTGTGTCTTCACTTCTGTCGCCCTCCCTCTCTCCACCTTCACTCCTCATGTGTACGTCTTCACTTCTGTCGGCATCCCTCTCTCCACCTTCACTCCTCATGTGTGTGTCTTCACTTCTGTCGCCCTCCCTCTCTCCACCTTCACTCCTCATGTGTGTGTCTTCACTTCGGTCGCCCTCCCTCTCTCCACCTTCACTCCTCATGTGTACGTCTTCACTTCTGTCGGCATCCCTCTCTCCACCTTCACTCCTCATGTGTGTGTCTTCACTTCTGTCGGCCTCTCTCCCTCCACCTTCACTCCTCATGCGTGTGTCTTCACTTCTGTCAGCCCCTCTCTCTAACCTTTTCTTCCATACTAGCACTTCCCTGTCATAGTGTGCTGACAATTTGTCTACAGTCTGCAAGATCTTCTTGTGACTTACAGAAAGACCACATGTGTTCATTCGTTGATACAGCACTTTGGAAGCATGGCATTTGAAAAGTCCCAGTCCTTGAATGGCTTGTAGGGCAGACATTGTTCTGTTCCTGGCATACAGCAGGCAGGTAGCAGCTGTGACCATCATAGGACGTCGTCGTCCCTCTTGCTTCATCCTCCTCTTTTTACTTGCAAGGAGTGTGATCTTTCTCTTCTTTGTCCGCTTGATTGTGGTCTTAGGACTGAGGTTTGATGATTTTGTAACTCTTGTTTTGACTGTTTCGTTGGCTGGGTTTGCTATGACTGTCAAAACTCTTGAAATGAGTGGTGCACGTTGCTGTATCTCTGCTGCTATGCTGGATGTGTTTATGTTTGGCAGTGATTCACTGTCACAGCTCCGGAGGATGGATGGGTTTGATGTCTGACACAGGTTTTTTGCCTCTTTGTTGATATCAGACAGGATGTTGAGGATGATGTACGGTCTGATTTTTTCATGGCCACATACAGTATTTGCCACAGTTGAAAAATTTGATTTGAGAAGTGGTCTTACGATGTTTGCTACCTGTGGTCCAAGCTTTCTGTCATTTTTGCCCCCTATTGAAACCTGGAAGAAAAAAGGACAGTTAGAAATCCTGCATGATCAATACATATAGAAAACTATCATAACTTATACTCACAACATATAAATTCATCTTAAACTAACCAGGCAGCTATAACTTCATTGGGAATGAAATCATAGGGAGCTTGTTGCCAAACTCAAAGATCAACATGAAACAAAAACAAAAAAAAAACAAGTTGCATACACTGCAATTATTAACAATATAATTAAAAAGATTCCTCAGAATCTTAACTCTGTCAACCATCATTTCCTTACAAGATAACAATGCTACATATATAGTATAGTAAAAGTTAGATATGATGATCTTTCACTTGAACTCAAAGAGCAGCGTGCATACTACTACTGTCGTGTAGTCCACCGTGTGTCAGTAAGATGCTGTTAAGACGTACAAATAAGCTTATCACACTACTGTATTCAAGTCGAGTCGCTACAGATCCGAGTTTTTAGTTTTCGAGGGGATATTCCCATTAATTCATACTGGGTATGAAAATGTCGCCACCCTATCCGCAAATCTATAGGCATTTCAATGTTGAACTATCGATAATACAGTAGTTGTCAAAATCGCCTAATATCATTTTTTGCTCCGCAAAAATGTGTTTTACAATCCATGAATTTTCTACCGACACCAGGAAAATAAAGATGTGGTCAGAGACGAAATCAGGTTTGGCGGAACACAACAATTTATTCCTCAAACGGGAAATCAATCGAATATGTATATCAGTTTGAGTTACCCACGAAGCAATAACACAAATGACGTCAACAGGTTTTGGTGGTAATCCCCATGGGAATACACAGCACGTCAATCAGCTAATGGTCCAATTACATCAATATTATGACATTGTCCAACATGAGAAAATACAAACAAAATTGTTTACATGGTAAAGCTTACAAATCTAACCACAGAGCTAAGATAAACAACACAAAAAAAATGCTGAGGAACCACAGTTGAAATGCTTAAATTAGCAAAAGAAAGACAGAGAACAAGCATAAAATGTGCAACGAAATCCTTAATCGACCGTTCAGACTGAAAGGTTAATTAGATAAGAAAGAAAACAGCTAAAGTGGACAAACAGGTAATGTCGAAGTCAATCACGGTATGTATGAAACAGAAGTGTTGACGTACAAATGGATGACTAGATATGTTGTCTAAGCGATCAACATGTTAACTACACGTCAATAGCTGCTAGTACTAGGAGGATTGAAGATGAAGCTTTACTATACCTAGCCGCTGGTGACTGCCTATGGTAAGGCTGATACGGAAACAAGCAAATTCAAAATGATATTTGGACAACATCGGATTCCTCAATAACGGTAAAGGCAATGCTGTACAAGGCTGTAGGGCGTATCTTCCGCCAAGGTTAATAGTGGAGCTACATGTATAGACAAAAACGCGTACGTCACTAACGTCCTATACTTTTTAGAGGCGTACAATCACAGGATAATATAACGTACTTAATGCACCTTTCTACGGCCTAATCTAAAACTTGAAGTAGATATATTCTGATATGGGTCTGGATACAGCTATCTGTTGCATACTATACTTGTCTCATTCATTTGAAAGTCGCAAGATATAGGCTACTATGTGCCTTTTATGGCTGAGTCATAAAGGAAGTTGCAACTAAGCCGTGTTTATTGTCAACGCTGAACTGTGAGTGCGCAGAAGGAATTTCAAGAGAGGAACTTATGAAATAGGCACGTTGACCGGTGTATTGGACGACAGAGCTGTCAAATGGAATGCCCAAACTTCATGGCTGTTTGAAATCGAGAATAGTGCCGCAATGCCGGCTACCCCAACCCTAACTCCCGTAGGAGGGGGGAGGTAGGATTTACCCATTGCTGTAAACGGCAGGACAGGTGTTTACTCACCTTAAGTAGGAATTGTCAAGAAGTTAATGTATAGGTCCAGTTTGTTCCGGTACAAGTGCGTATTATCTATTGTATATTCTAGAATCGTTGAATATAAGCACTAGACATAAGATGAGGAAGAGGCAACCTGATGATCACTTTTACAGACCTTAGACTAGTGTCATTGTATTAATTGACTTATCAATGTTGCCATACAATTGTATCATGTACAAATGTCATGCAATAAAGTTCATTATTTCATTCATTCTTCTCCTACAGCTTCAAGATTAGATAAGCCGCTTATTGTGAAAACAGTACATGTAAAGCGATGGAACAATGTAACTAATACTAGTAGCACTTACATGGGAACATGATATAGTGCATGGCGGAGTGGGAAGGCGTTAACATGGTGCCGACCGAAACTGACACCTGCAGTGAATTATTTACGAGAAAATTTCTTAATACTATATCAGTCGGGAAGGTCCATGTTCATAAACCAATGGTACAAGTATCAGTCGCAGCAGAAAACAAAATGTCTATATGTGAGACAGTTAGTGCAGCCAGTTGTGAGGGCCCAGGTGCTAGATGAAGCGGACTCTGCCTGCAGATGAAACTGTAGACTCGGTCGTTGACAGGATGTCCGTGCAGGAGGTTTGGACTGGGGACAGGCGGGTGTCCAGGCCCGTACACATTTGGGGCTCCGCGGCATCGGGTCAGTGGGCTGTCAGGCGGGGCACCAGCCGTCCTCCGGTGAGAGGTGTTCCGAAATGCCTGTCGAAAGGGCCTCGGGCTCGCAATACATGGAAATGAAGTATAAAACAAAATCATTAAATGTATTCCGAAAAGAGTGTTCCTGTCCGAGAATAATATATATATAATAATAAATTTTTTATATACCACAACAATCTAGAAATCGGCTCATTTCAATTGGAGCCTTGACAAAAATGGGAGATAATGTGTTGTGTTTAGTATCGCGCGCATAGCGAACTGAAGATAGGCAGTTCATCTGGGAGAATCCAGTGAAACAAAGACTTTCTCGAATTTGAAATAAAAAATTGTCTGATTTTGGTGTTATAAGCTCTTAGCAGAATGTATGATACAAGATAAAGTCCAAGTAATCCGTAAAGTATTATTGTAGGTGAATAGATAATACGTCAGGGTTTTAAGATTTTTCGCACCTTGCTATACTCTCTGGTTATACCGTGGCTGTATAGCGGCAAAGGTTTCGGTTTCAATGTTGACGGGTTGTCAATTTAAAGCCCACACAACTTCTGACGGTCTGAACAGAACACGATTGGAATGTCTGCCTTACATGGCGAGACGAGCAAATGCAATTTTTATCCAATAGATGATGATTTAGATACATTGAACTAAATGTCGGAGGGAAGAAGAGGCATCCTACACACTTCTCCCCGCGACATTGGCCGTGTTCGAAACAGTGCAGTCGAATAACTGCATTGCGCAGAGACAAAACATGTGCCGAAAGGATTGATTGTCACCGCTCTTGAATTTGACAGGTCCTGGTAGACGACAGGACAATTGCCAGCGGGAGCCTTTCACACTGTTGTACCTGGCGGCTTTTGGCGCCTGTAAATTTATTAAGTGGCAACCGTCGATTACAAAGAGATGTCGGCATCACGATGGGGTGGCTTTGGTACAATTAGATTTACGCCGTGGGCACACAGATCGAAGAGAAATGACTACCGGACACGGGAGGTTCATGTTAATTCCATGTGTTTCAAACGCATAATGTGAATGAGCGTATACATCGTGCTCTCAGAAAGCACTGCAACAGCAGCGTAGCAAAATGAAACGCAATATGGACGGCATAGATCCACCAGGTAAATTATTTCGAATTAGTAATGCAGAGGAAATTATGAGGAAAAACCTGGGGGGGGGAGGGTTAACATTGACCAAGGAGGGCTCGATGTCGAAACAAGGAACCGCACAATTTGACCGCGCGTTGACGAGTGACCAGTTGTCCCTCGTTTCCCGTTATCTGTCGGGTAATTAAATAATATACTTCGACTATATCTGTGATATTTTTATATGTATATATGTTTTGACTTGTTGTGACCCGTACTTAGCTCGGTTGGGCAAGCATGTACACTAAGTGTCTTCATTCATTCATTCAATATATGGACCAATGAGATCGCGCCACGTATTTGCCTAGTTTCAGGGAACCTGTCTTGATTACGAAGACGCCGGAATTACTATCATTGTTGAGAGAATTTTGGAAATGAACAGAATAAGTGCATCGGGGTGTTATGGCAAACCTCTCGATGTTAGATTCATATATAAAATGCACTGGGGTAATTCTGGCTCCCCACGCGAGCTGGGTTCCTACTAATAAGCGAGTAGAGCAGAGGTACCAAGTATGTAAAGAGAGCAATTGGAGGCCCTATAAAAACAAGGCATCGGCTAGTCTATAATGGCATTTGTAAACAAACGGTTAGCGGACGTGAAAAAACAGAGCTTGGCAATACTCAATTGTCTGCAAGATAAATTGAAAGAAAAAAAAAATACAATATGTCGCATGTCGATAAATTCAGAATGTTAAGAACTGCGCCATACGGACAGAACAAATCGTCCGCCAGCACATATACAAGTAACGATAATTGTGCCTCACGAACAGAACAAAATCGCCTGCCGGCACATATAAAAATAATGATAATTGTGCCTCACGGGCAGAACAAAATCGCCTGCCGGCACATATAAAAATAATGATAATTGAGCCTCACGGACAGAACAAAATCGTCTGCCGGCACATATACAAGTAATAATAATTGTGCCTCACGGGCAGAACAAAATCGCCTGCCGGCACATATAAAAATAATGATAATTGTGCCTCACGGGCAGAACAAAATCGTCTGCCGGCACATATACAAGTAATAATAATTGTGCCTCACGGACAGAACAAATTCGTCTGCCGGCACATATAAATTTAATAATACTTCGCCACACGGACAGAATAAATCGTCTGCCATAAATGGAATTACCCACCGTTCAAAACTTGTTTCACTAGCTGAATAATAGGACACGAAATGCGACGTGCATGCGTGAGTGGGGGATCTAATGTCTGGCTGAAAACGACTGCTTAATTACGTAGGTAACAAAATTTGCATAAACGTGATCTTGAGAAATCTGTAAACATGACAAGTACAGCTTTGTAACAAATTGTACACGGAGATCCACTTGTGCGCACATTGAATCCCCTGGGGTATACAATCGACTTTATGCGTATTTATGACATCGGACATTTGGACAAGTACGCAAAACTATTAATCAAATTACAACTTCACGGCCACAGCCGTCGTTGGGCCCGACAAACGTATCTTTGGTACGGCTAGAGCTCAAATAGAAGAGAAGAAAAAAAAAAATTGGTGTGAGGAACTGTCATAAAATTAGTTTATGCTAGAAATGAATTTGCCTAGGAGTTGCAGACGCGATTAAGATTTATCTCTTAAATGTGAATAGCGGCGAAGTGAAGTCGTAGCTACGGCGTGTATATTATGACATGTGTGAATCATACGACATGACAAATTATAGAGCAAGGAAATTTTGTCATGCTAAAGCTGGGTGGGTTGGGCGGAAAATTTTCAGAGCAAAAGTCTGTGTGCTTTCACGTCGGGATCTGTTGGTGTAATGACCCTTTCGTGCCGCCGCGTCCTGTCAGCGCCCGGACCACATATGGAGTTTGTCGGTACCAAACAAAAGGATGTTTTTGGTATTAATTAGCACGGCGGCATCGCCACGGCCTGGCTTTGCTCGTCCAAGCTTATCGCCTAATTACAAAGGGCGCCGCGAGGAGCAACACCAGTCATTTATGTCGGCTCATATTCATTCCTTTCAAAACATTATTTTTGCTCCGCAAAAATGTGTTTTACAATCCATGAATTTTCTACCGACACCAGGAAAATAAAGATGTGGTCAGAGACGAAATCAGGTTTGGCGGAACACAACAATTTATTCCTCAAACGGGAAATCAATCGAATATGTATATCAGTTTGAGTTACCCACGAAGCAATAACACAAATGACGTCAACAGGTTTTGGTGGTAATCCCCATGGGAATACACAGCACGTCAATCAGCTAATGGTCCAATTACATCAATATTATGACATTGTCCAACATGAGAAAATACAAACAAAATTGTTTACATGGTAAAGCTTACAAATCTAACCACCATACAGCTCACCAACTGTGAGCAACCAAGACGCCCAAGAAGGCGCGAAATGCGACAAGGCTAACTCACACGATGCCTCCACCATGATCTAGAATACATGAAGGTCCGGTAGATAAGGTTTAGCGGGATTAATGCCCCCAAAACGCTTTTGTACTACTGCAAGTTACCGAAATCATCCAGATGGAGTCCGTAACGAAATTAGGTTCTTTCTGCCACAATTTTGTTCGGAACCATATGTGGACCGACGGGGCTGAGTCGAAATTATGAACGGGAATGTGGGAGGAAGTCGGGCATGTTACGGGGAGACTTCGGTCAGAACCACCTTCCGAACAGATTAAATTTCAAAAACTGTGACATGCCAAGGCTACTAAATTACATGCAATGTCTTCTGGAACCCATTGGCAAAAAATTTCACAGATGTCGTTGTACCCTAGCTCTACGTAGCAATGTGAACACGCGTTTGCTGCTAGATAGAGAGCACGGTAGATTTTGCGATAGTACAAATCGGTACGCCATGACATTTGAATTGTCGTGTAAGAAACCAGAAAGTTTGGACGAAATGCTCGTCCGGGGACTGCCGTTGTACAACGCAGAACAAGGAAACCCAACCGGGAAACTAAAGAGTACCACGTAAGAACAAATTATGTTCGAGATTGGGGTATTCATAAAAGGACAAGTAACAAGATAAAAGTAGGGCGGCTCACCGTAGAGTTTGAGTTGAGTTCAGACGGGCGCCTGTCCGGTCACTAATGAAAGGTTCGACTAGACGCGTGCGACGTTGACGGGTAGGTCACCTCGATAGGCTGATGACAGACCAAGTTCAGGAAGAAAAGGGGGTCCAGTGGGTACGTGGCTCCGCTGATCCGGGGTGCGGCTCCGAAGAGGTCGAGTACGTAGCGCCCTGGCTTCAAAGAAACAATTTTTGGCCAAGGAAGTGATCGGAACACGAACTGCGATCTGCTGGGACAGGGAGTATTCCGGATTTCCCAGTCTGATGCCAACACATGAGACGAAAACTCAGGAAATATTCAAGAAAAGTAAGAAAATTTTCAGAGCAAAAGTCTGTGTGCTTTCACGTCGGGATCTGTTGGTGTAATGACCCTTTCGTGCCGCCGCGTCCTGTCAGCGCCCGGACCACATATGGAGTTTGTCGGTACCAAACAAAAGGATGTTTTTGGTATTAATTAGCACGGCGGCATCGCCACGGCCTGGCTTTGCTCGTCCAAGCTTATCGCCTAATTACAAAGGGCGCCGCGAGGAGCAACACCAGTCATTTATGTCGGCTCATATTCATTCCTTTCAAAACATTATATCTGTGAGTTCAACTGGTAATATCGACGTAGAAACAAAATTTCAAGTTTGAAATAGCAATCTAAACATAGCAATAGGAATGATAAATGACGATTTCGTTTACATGTTTTATCCTTCGCGCCAAATGAATCTACAAGAACAAAACCTCCGACAGCAAAACACACATTTTCTTGGTACAGAATGAGTCTGACAATTACCAAAAAGTTTAGAAGAACTTGACAGGACCTTTGCAAAAGTTTTGCGATTACTGGAAAACATATTTGACACAGATAACGTTACTCACTTTGATTGTGGCTGTTCCCGCGCCCGTGAGCTGAGCAGATGACTTCTGGGTTGTTTTGCGTGGCGAAGTTTGTGGCGAAAACAACTTTCTGGGCTTTTTGGCCGTCGGGCTCGCAGAAACTTGAGAGGCGTTGTGTCCTCTCTTGACGCGTGGACACAGGAATCCTCCTTTTCCAGCTTCCTTGAATTTTTTTGTTGTCTCCTTGGACTTTTTCTGGGCGGCACCGAAAGACCTAACTGGCGAAAAACAGTCGCCGCAGATATGAACGGCACGTTGTTGTGACACCCTGGAGATTTCCAAGCCTGTCAGGCTTTCTATGGCCAGTTTTGGGGTAAAACCTGATGATTCCAGCACCGAATCTGTACCAAAGACGTCCCTCTTGTTTCGCCCCATCGCCCCTTCAAACTTTCTGCCACAGTTAACGCATTTATCAGGAGGGATTCCATCTAGAACGATTTCCTCACATTCCTTTCTCGGTGTCACTCCCGCCATTTTGACAGAAAACCGTGTGAAGATAGGAAAACAACATCATTTTAATAAATTGCGCATTCATACTTGGCTCCTCCCACCGACAGATCAAAGGGATCCTAAAGATATGACGCCTGCCGATGCAAATTAGCGCCACCCGACACCTTTCGTGGGGTTGTGGCACGGGGATAGCCTGAGCACCATCCTCTGTAGTGACCGCTGGCTCGTGACTTTCACAATTGTTAAGGGAAATATTTCTAAGCTTTTACAATTTCTGTTCACGACTTGATGATTGTAAAGGAGAACAGACTTGAATTGTATATTTTCTTTTTTGGCAAGAATGTGAGAAAGAACTGAAGAAGGGTTTCTTACGGTTTTAGAAATACAGCACAGCACAAGGTATTAAAACTAAGAGAGCTCAGCCAGAATGTACAACAAAACAATGGTTTGTTTTCATCAGTTTAATGTACATGATTAAGTTTGGTCAAATCAGGTACTCCAATGTATTTTGTCCACAGACTTGTACTCAACTAAGGTATTACATATATTACTAGTATATGAAAACATTGCCAAGTCATTTCCAGGTCATTCGCCACTTACGTTATATTCTATAAAAAAGAAGACGTAATCAGTGACTTGGCACTATGCTACATATGTAAGGAATAACCACCATTCAGTGAATATTCAGATACAGCAATCATTGCTCTTGAAGATATGACTTATAAATAATACTGTGATGATGTATAGAAACAGTACCGGTAGTGACTTACAGGTAGCAGTATAATATAGGGAATAACCAGTATATATTTACATACAAGTGTCACTGCTCTTGAAGTCTTGTAAAAAATAAAGTATTGATATATAGAAGCATTTTTCTCTGTTTAGGATTAAGTGTGTATGAAAGTATGAAAACTAGTTTACATATTATATACATTCATAGACAACCATACAATGCTATACATTCCTATACATTGTCTTGAAAGGTTTCATCTAAAATATTGAAAACCATATCCACTACTTCTTCATCCCACAAGCCAATATCAGTCATGATGTCATCTTTGGTCAGTAATGTCGCACAACATTCAACAATGCTATCAATCGTGGCTAGGGAAAATCCAGTGACTACATTAAAACTGTACATTGTAGGTCCCATCTCCTCCATGTAGTCCCTTCTAAAGTCCTTTAATGATTCTCTTAACAGATTAAGCTGGTCTGAAGTTGGCTGGCGAATGGCTGCTATTTTTAAAAGCTCTTCATCTGAGACTTCTGAAGATGCCAGGTTTGTATGCCAGGGTAGAGTTGAACTATCTCCACAGGAATCACAACAGGTGTGCTCTACAGACAGCTCCTCTCTAATGGTACTCTTCAGTGCGAAATAGTCTAACAAATATTTCCTTCGACAAGAATCGTTACCTAGCTTGCAGTATGAGGCCATGCTGGGTGAGCATGAACCTTTCGCTAGAGTTCTGCTGTGATGCAGAATGAGTGAATGAGCAGGTTGACCATCCCTGCCCGCTCTTCCACTCTCCTGGTAAAACCCCTCAACATTTCGGGGAGCCCCCCAGTGTACAACAGCATATACATCAGGTACATCGATTCCCATTCCAAATGCAATTGTGGCAATTGTTATCCGAACAATGCTATCTGTCTTCGTGAACTGTTCTAACACAAAATTCTTATTCGTGTTAGCTGTGCTTCTGTGGAACATGGCTACATACCTATTCTTATATGACTTCGTTTGGTCCTGTTCAAGGTTGTAGCCATCATCTCCCAACGAGTTCATAAATACTTTATACATTTGGGAGCATGCCTTGATGTTTCTACAGTATATGATGACCTTGCTGCACGACTGTCCTTTATCTTTCAGTTCAGATAGAAGCCAGTGGAACTCCTTTTTCATGTCGTAGGTTGCAGCTATTGCATGATACATGATGTTTGGCCTGTTCGATGGTTTGGAAACAGTGTAGGTGTCAGGCTCCATACACAGGGATGAAAGGATGTCCTTCCTGATGTCTTCTGTGGCTGTGGCTGTTAGCGCGAGGACAGGAACATCAGCAACCAATGACCTTAGCTCAGCCAGTCGCTTGTAGTCCTTTCTGAACTCTTTACCCCTGCCAAAGAAAATAGAATTTGGGATAAATCATTAAGATACACAAGTTTTCAAAAATTCTTGACATCAACTGTATATCTTTTTATTCGATATTGGTGCCAGATGTTAATGATATACAAAAATGGACGAATATCCTACTGTCATTGGCTTAACCTTAATTGACTTCACGCAATATACTAGTAACGTTATATATATATATATTTGCGCATGATTTAATCGAGCTTCTTAGCAACTAGCTCCGGAAAGCAGAGTTTGTGTTACACAGACTATATACACATATGTAACATCAGAATCTAGCGTTATTTATAGTATCAATCAACATCATCACAACAACTAGGGACTACATAATTTTGTAGTTTTTGTAACGTTAACGTTACTTGTACGAAGTTGTAGTTTAACAGAAACAGGAAAATGCAAAGAGCGTCTAATTCATCTTAACTTCGTGTGCACGTCGCCTTGTCCATAATATACAAAGCACATATCTAACCGTGACAAAATTATGAGGAAGCTAGCCTTTTGTTGTTAACACAAATGACAAAATCTCGCGATATGCCCCCCTCCCATTTTTAACTCCTGCATAGGGTAACATCATCTATAAATAGTAATACGCGCGACAACGATCTTCCACGTGAACCTGAATCTCCCCGTTAGATTCATGCATTTTCCATCGATATCACACAAAAAAAACATGCATTTTGACTTACCAAGTCGTTACACAATGCGCCTCATCTACCGTCATGGCGACAAGCTTCTCGCGGTAAGTGGAGCTGGTTAGCATGCCCCGCCATGTTTTAGAGTTCAGCAGTGCTTCTGGAGACGCGAAGACCAGGCTGTATTTCCCCTCCACAACGCCTCGCTTGATCTCTGGGTCTTTCTGCGTCTCGCCTATGTATGCCGCTGAAATCCCTCTTCTCTGTAGACGCTCCACTTGGTCTTGCATCAGGGACAACAATGGCGACACCACCAACATGATGCATTGTTTACCGCGCATCCTCTCCATAACAAGGGGAACTAGGGTGTAGATCTCGGTCTTCCCGTAGCCAGTCGGAAGGCACGCAAACACGTCGTTCCTCTGTTCGACCAAATGTTTTATCGTCTCTTCCTGAAGCGGCTTCAGGGGCCAGGGACCCCTAAAGTCCTCACACACTGTCTGCAGGATGCGCTGAAACTCCGGCGTGGGGTTAGCAGTCGCCATTTTTGTGAGAACTGCGGGTGTTTATTGTCCTCGTCTACATCAAAGAGATCGCCAAAGATATGACGCGTGCTGATGTCAATCACCTGCATAGCAATGCCACCCGATCCCTAGCAACCAAAAGCCGGCTGTGCGGCGCGGGGATGACTATTGCATGTAATTATCCATATATGGAAAACCGGCGGGTAAGCGCCTTCCCGCGTGTTAGACCCACTCCCCACCAAGCTGATCGGCGCGGCAGTATGACGGGCCTGAGAAGCGCGGTTAAACCAGGCTAATATACTTCAAGCTATTTTTATTCTTCTGAAAAATTAGACACTCTTTCTCCCTCTACACAGTTGGTCCACTTTTCTAGTTACCTTATATGCTTGAAAGGTAGGTTAGGGGCATTTATATTAGCAAGCCTGTATAGGTATAAGTAGTGCATTGTTATAAGTAGTTGGAACATTTCTGCACTTAGACATTCGTTGAAGTAATTTTGAAGCATTCTGCTAGAGGGTGCATCTACATGGGAGGCTAACCATTTGTTGGGTATGAATAGGGGGATAGCTTAGCCAGGTAGCCATTCCAGGCAGATAAGCCCAGCCTGGCAGATAGGCGCCCAGCCTTTCCCACAAACCCTACAGTAAAGCAATCTGGTGCAATCCAGTGAGGCTATGCCTACTTAAGATTGAATAGCTACTGTAACAGCTCACCAGCATCTGAATACTGCGCAGTGAATCAGCAGCATAGGCCACCACAGTGATGCACACATTCATGGCTTCTATGATGGTCATGTCTGGGGGATCGTCTGCGTAGAAATAGTCCTGTATGGGCATATAAGTAAGGAATAAGCCTCGGGTTTAATCTGTTACATTCACATTGCATGTAAAGTCTCCAGATCAACATGAGCAGGCATCATCAAAGCTGCAAGATTTGAGAGTGCAGTCATGTCAACAAATACAAAAGGTGCGTACTTTGTGTTTTAGCCAATCAATTCACTGGATCTAACTGTGCTTGATTAATCTTGAAAAAAAATAATCTTTGGGGTAGTAGCCATGCTCTAAAACGGTTAGAACATGGGCTCTTGGCCTGCTATTGGGAAATAGAGTTGTACTGCCTCGACATTGCCTCGGGTGTTAAAGAAACCCCATTGTGGAGTGACTTTATTTCCCAATAGAATCGTGTTTTAACAATTACTTCGAAAACTGCTTTTGTCAAATTTCAAAGCAGTCAAGACTATGTCACCACGCACGTCTGTAATGTAAGGAAATGAAACATATTCAAATAACATTACCTTAAAATTTGAAAATACAATGTAAACCCAAAAGGAGTAGGTGTTGATTACTGCTCTTACTCATCTATAACAGGGTGGGCATCGAAGAAGTTACTTTTTATACTTTATGCAATTGGGGGAAAGCCACTGATATTGTATAGTGATATCTACATGGAAACGTTTGCTTGCAAATGTCACTGGACTGAATTGAATCCCCACAAGACGCTGGACCCCATGACACTGATAGGGCTCAGGGTATGTGTGCAAACTTGTTTATCATTTATTGCTTGCAAGATGACATAGAAAATAACTTAGCAAAACTTGTAACCAATATAAGTAAAAGCAGTATATGCTAAAATTCATCTATTGTATCCTACCAGAGTTTGTAATGGTCTCCCTTCCACCAGCAGACCCAGCAGGTTGACAGGGTCATGGCAGGTCTGTCCCAGAGACAGGATCAGCTTGAACAGGCACTCTGCTGACACCTGATGGAAAGGTACATACATGTAAAGAAACCTGGAGTCAAGAAATAACTCTGATAAGTCTTGATAAGGTTTAAGAACTCCTTAATGCCACTAAAACTTAGTAACAAATACAAGTCTGCCTGTCAGATATGAAGCAATCATTAGTTGTTGGTCTGATGAAAAAAATCACGACAATATCTTCAATACAGGAGGTGTCAGGCATATACTCCCTGGATTTTATGCATTTAAAATGAGTGGCTCTACCTGCCAACACTGGCATTAAGAACAACTACTGTTACTTACTCACTCTTGTCATTCTGACAAAGACTTTTGAATGAAGACTTTTGAGTGAAAGGTCGAAACCGGTAAATCGTTGTGTCTCAGCTGTCATCCTTCTGATGACTTATCGACCATACTGTTACTTACAGTTGTAGAAGCAGTAACTCGCACATTGTAATTTTGCAATTGATTATTACCATTGGTTGCTCTTTGGAATGTCTTGCTTCTAGAAGTGGTGCAACAGTTCCAAACAGCTGGAAAACAAAATTATGCACAGTTGTTGATCCAATTGAAGGAGCAAGTTGAAGAAAGTTTTTAACAACAAAATACTGTGTACTACTGGCTACAAATCCTTGTAAGGCTAAGCACAAGATAAAGCAGAAGGTCCTGATGAGTGACATATTATGTTAATGTCGCCCCACCTGTAAAATAAATGGTATCCTGTGCAGGAGGTAGAACTGCTTCACACAAAACTGTGGGGGAGGGGGGAGGGATTATGTTATTTTAACAGTAAACCATGAGGTTAGAAAGGTCAAAGATAGTCATCAAAACATGATACAGCATGGTCAATGGTCAAAGTAATTGAGACACAATGCAGAACAGAAAGACAGAAAGGAGATTTTATTTGTGTTTAGGCCAAATCAGTAACACATGTGTTCCCTTACCTGTATTGCCTCACACAGTATTATGTTGTGCTGATTGTTGGCATACACCTGTAAGATTGTTGACAGAATGTACTGGTATCTGTAGTAATGAAACAGAAAATGTCAAAGTGTTAAAAAAGTGTTAGTGTAAGTGTTAAAAAAAGATTAAGGTAGTCCCATAGTCTTTTTGAGACCGTGGGGTACGTGGGTGGTTGCTATCCATTGTGTCTAGGGCACGGTATTGGAAGGCGTAGCCCATCCCTCTCCTTCCACCACTTTTTCCCTCCCCATCCAAAGTCAGCACACCAAGTATTCTTTGTGTTTTTGGTAGCTGAAGCCCCCCTGTTTACTGTGACGGGTACTTACCCATGTGTGGTGAACACAGACTTGAACCTCTGTGCTGTATTCAGCAGTGCTGCCAGGCAGTGCCGAGCCATGTTGATGTCATCACAGTGAAGTGAGAAGATCCCCGTGATGGTACGGAGGAACAGAGAGATGTCCTCATCCCAGGGGAACTCTGAAGGCATGTTCAGGAACATACCAGACAGCAGCTGTAGGGGGTGGGAAAGTTGAAAATGAGTAAAAACATTATCATATGATAATGTGCAAATCATTAAGCGAAATATCTGTGCGAAATCATGAGTTTTTCATACATGCAAAATTTGATCTTCAGAATACTTCCGCATACAAATCTTGAAGTAAATCTTGAAATTAGAATGTTGAAAATAGCATGCAAATTGCATGTTGCACGTGGGTATACCTTGAATATACCTTGAACCCTAAATTCCTTTTTAATTGTTTTGTGTTCAGTGATCTAGTAGCAGAAGATGGCAAAAGAATACATTGACACTAATGGAATGTACATGTACATTAAAATTTTGTAATTTTTTTCATAAAATATATTCTTCGAAATAGCAGATGCAACTCTAGACTATTTTACATTTAGTACTAAGTCTGATATTTACCTTTGTCCAGATGTTCTTGTGAATAGTATCAATGTCATACAACTCCTGCAAAGTGAAAAAATAAAAGTAAGACAACAACCTATAGTTGTGCACTCAGAACATTTCTTACAGTAAAGGCACTACAATCATACTTATTTGGGCTATTCCATTGAAGAAGTCTTATTCAAATCCCCTCATTTCTCTTCAGTTGCACTCTAGTACCAACATCACTTTTTAGTATATTAAGGTATAAATTTGGGGGTATAAATTTGTTTAAAATTGTGCCTACCAATAAATTTACAATAAAATAATCATAATATTCAACTGTTACAATTCAAACTCATTCCAAAGCAATTCATCTTTTTCTTCACATTAAGAAAGTTAAAAGGGCAATTATAAAATATCACTTTTACATTTTGATAGTCAAAATTATATGGCTTTCCCATATCAAAGTTCAGTCATGATGTCACAATCCCAAATGGCTAAGACAATTTCTAAATAAGCATGCCTATTCTTCGAGAGCATAACATCTTCAATGTAATGAGATTTCAACCCACTTTTCCAAGTCTCCCACTGAAGAGAGCAAACGGAACATCCAGTGACTTGCGAGAGAAGCTGGGCAGTGATTTCAGCTCTGACTGTAAGAACATCACGTGGCTCAGCACCTGGGACAGGACCAAAACAGGTCTGGTTAATCAAATCACTTCTGAATCAATGCTAATGTACAGAATATTCAGCCAAAGCACTATATGTCAATCTGAGGTTTCTTGAAGCTCAATTACATTCTATCATAATTTTATCAACAATGAATATGTCAATATTGTAATCTATTAACAAATAGAATAGAAGATGAACAACATTTTGTAGTACAAAGAAGTAAGAAGAAGTCAAACTCACTAAGTAGTACAATATTATGTGCTTGTTGACATTGCAAATATTCCATGTCTCCAGTGAGTATATACATGTATGACATTATTGTGCAATAAAGGTCTTCATTTCTTCATTTATCTGATAGGCCAGTCTGGGGTCCATCAAGTTAAGAGTTAAATATTTTTTTCAAAAATTCACTTGGTAATCCCTACTTATGAGTTTGTCCCTACCTGGCTTGGAAATGAACTCTGCAGAAGAGTTGTCATGAAACGAAGCCTTCCTAGGTCTGCCAGCTTGGATGTAAAAGTCTGTCAAGATTTAAGAAACATAAAACTGATAAGTTGAAAAAGGTTCGACAACATAAAAATGCAAATAAACATGCTGACACTCATTTGGTAAAACAGATAATTGCTTGAATGTCTATTCCTGCTAGGACCAGTCAGGATTGGTTCATTTTCGCATTAAATACACCAAATATGGGGTACCTTTGCCTAATAGATTTCAGAGACATAATCAGCAGTGGGACTGTACCTGTTTCTGGTACATCTGATAGGCCTGTCTGGGGTCCATCTTGACTAGCTTGAGCTGTGGCACCACCTGTCTCTTGAAGAAGTAGTAGTCCCGCACATACCACTGGTCGTTTCTCAGCTGATCTGTAACATAGATCAACCATTTAAGAAGGAATTCAAGATTTTTCCTCTCTAATCAGAAAACCGTACGTAAGGCACGGTATTGGACAATTGTCTCATAACCATGACCAGCCCAATTGCTAAGGGCAAGTGAAAGTGCCAAATAAAGGCAGGGACAAGGGTATGTACTACCATACTTGCCTTATTGGGCCAGTGTGAGTTTTTATGGGTGCAATTTTTCCATTAGGTACATATTGATAGATATTGGTCCAGTAAACAATACATGTGCCCTTTTGTTACAGTAGCTGCCATCAAGACAGACTTTCCTTATAGACTTGCTGCAAGTGAAATTCCATAGAAAGATGTCATTTAAATTACGGGCCAGTAAAATAATTGGTTCAGGTCAGACATACTTTTTATATACTTGCCCTAAATTTCATTTGAACATGCCCAAAAGTGGCATAAGGCCAAAGCAATCTAATTTGTTGTTTCTCAGATTTTGCAATAATGCTACTGTAACATCAGAATATCAAAATCAAAACATAATCCTAGATAATAGTCTGCACTTCTGGTGAAGCATCAAGTTTTCACACCACTTTTCTATCTGTTTCCACAATGGTCTCCTGCTAAACCAGTAGATTGAGAACATGCAAATCAAATTGGCATGACCGAAGAAGACAGATCGTGTCTTCTTAATCTCTAACTTAATGAAACTTATCCAGTTATAAAGAAAAGAAACATTTCACTAACTTGTTTTCTTGTCTGCAAGAAAGTGTTGATCATGCTGATCCTGTCTGATGTTGAAAAATTCCAAGCAGTCCTGTAGAATACTCTTGAACTGTGTGTCCTGTGGTAGAAGTACAAACAAAATTAGAACTGGTGTGGCTAACTAAATTCACTAACAAGGGTGCAAGTGTTACCAAAATTATAACAGATCCACAGTGAATGTGTGCAAGTTGAAGACAGAAGAAAAATGTCCAGACCACATTGTACAAAATGACTGATAAACTGGTGGACGTTTTGACTATGTAATGTACTAGCAGCTACATGTACTGATCCTGAGTGTCAGATAAACTGAGACTGTCATCTTTTAATCTCTGTTCAAAGTTGGACAGTGAACTCACAGTTTATTTGGCACTTAAAAAATGTACGACCCTTTTATTGTAGCTATGTGGCCTAACATCATGTCCAAAAAGTTGCAGTATATAGACAGACAAATTTTTTTAGCAAAAATTTGGGTGCGTCCAATTGCTTTAAGTCTATTCTTCTTTCTTACAGTTATTTACCAAACCAGAAGAAGTTTCATGCTAGAGAAGTGTTTACATGTACCTCCAGAACTGGCAACTGTGTGGGGATGCATGACTCTTCTGTCCCATGTACAATCACTTTCTGAATAAGGAGGGAAAAAATGATTATGAAATACATTAGCATTAGGCAATTATCATAATCAGTTTAATATCCTCTACAAACAAAACAATCTCTAAGAGTCTAAGCAATGCTGCATTTATATTTTGTCAAGTAGGTCTTGTTGGGAATAAAGGAGTTAAGCAAAGTAAAGTTAATGTAATATGTAACATATAATAAAAGTATGATTTAATACAAACCTTTGTACTTGGAACGTTCGCAGTAAGGAGCACAGCATGCTGTAACAAGAAAATTACAGTCACTGTCAGTAATGTAAAGAATTTGCATCAATTGGTATTTTTCCTGAGATACACTACACAAAACCCAGTCTATTGCTTTTATTTTTTTCCATCCCATACATTGTTTGAGAGTGAGTTGTTTTCTTTGTTCTCAAATCTGTCATTATTAGGTTACAAAAATGTATTCTTGATAAATTTCATATCATGAAGTTCAGTTTTGTTAATGACAGGGTGAAATTTTCTTACTCACCTCGCAGTGCTCTTTTCTCAGAATCGGTTTCACATCTTTGGGATACAGACTTTCAACAAAAGGTAGAACCTGTAAAATCAAGAACAACAACATTGTCATTTAAAAACAAACAAAAGCAGGCTTTGGACAGAGAAATATGCAGTAGGAGAAAAGACAAAAAAAGTAAATCCATATCTCACCTGACATACAGCAGACAGAGTGATGGCCATGGCATCATCTTCCCCTCGCACAGGAGACCTGACATAGTACATCACAAGTCCCATCTATAATAGTCAGGAAGGAACACAATATTGGTCTGTTAAGGGGCTAGCAATCCCTTGCTACAACCAGCTACTGCAGTAGCAAGGAAAGTTGCTGAGTTATGTGTCACTAGGCACCACAAATACAAGCTCTGAAAAAGCGAAAGAACAAACATGATTTTTCGTTACATAGTTTAGAGTTTTAAAAAGATGATGGTCTTCTTACAGTCATCTTAAAAATATTGATAAACGATCCCATGCAAATCCAGCAGGTTGAGGAAAATCAAGTAGGCTCTTAGAGATTTCACATTAATTGGATTGTATCTAAACATCCTAGAATCTCATTCCCCAAATCCCAACCAAAAACTGTATTACACACCTGACTAATCTGTGAGTTACTTACCAGTTGATTGAAGAGATAGTGTGATGTGTGTTGAGGTAGGAGGTCACCTGCATTCAGTAGTCTTCTTAACAGCCAAACCAGCTCCTCCTGAAAATGGTACAATTGAGGCATGATGATGGTGTGACAAATAAACTAAGTATTGGGGGTTGGTATCGGTGAGGTGTACAGGTACAAAATGTCTTTTTCTTGTTGGACCTGTGCATAATTAAGGTAATTTATTTCCTTGGTTCTTGGAGCATCTGGTAGGTGAAGATTCTGAAGGTTAAAGCTAATTTCCATATGGTAGAGAGTGAAAAAAGGATCAAGTCAAATCAACAGACTTCTTACATTTTTTAATATTGTCTGTCCTTGGTGCTGAACACTACTCACACATAGACAAAGGTCAATCCTTGTTAACATCTGTCCTTGGTGCTGAACACTATCACCTTCTCTTTTCATTGCTGATTAACTTTGCTTATCAATCAAATACATGTACACCCTTGTCGGCTTTTAAAAATGCTTGGTATTTGCCACTGGCCTATACAAAGTAAGCTAATCACCTGCTACATCTAGATACAAACTTGCTCAGAACAGAAGGTGTTGTGCACAAAAAGAACTATCAGATAGAGCTAAAGCACAACTTCACTCTTTTCCATTAATCATGTAATAACCTTTGGATGTATCATGTCCTTGGCAATAACTTGCGACACCTTTTGAATTTTGAAAAAGTTTATTAAGTGTTTACTTCAATATCATTGGTAGTACATGTACCTGTTTGGGTCGGACATTCAGATTCTCCAGAAAGTGTTTCAGGAAGAGTGCCGGATCATCGACCAGACAGGACCAGCTAACCATCCGGGCAACAGCACCAACTAAGAACAGAAGCATAATGGTAAGATGTAAGAAAACAGTACAAATCTGTACATATGGATTTTATTTGATGTGTGCACTTTCCTTGATACATTTCAACATAAGCCAAGATTTTACCTTATAGTTTTCAGAAGTTAGTCAAACAATGTAACAATGAACTAATATTCTTGCAATAGAAAAGATTTTCTTGCCAAATTCATATTTCACAAAATCTAATAATTTAAAATCACATCTACCTTACAAAAATACAAGTCTAATTTTATAAAAATATGTATATTTACAAACTTGTCATCAATATTCTTTTAAGATAGAAAAAGAACAATCATTATGGTCATAGTTGAACAAGTTAATGTACATGAGGGCCTTATATGAACATCTGTTGGAACAAAAACATAATAAATTAGATTCCACAGACTATTATGAACTGCCAACTTGACATATGATGATATCACAAAATTGATGTTACCTTTCAACCCTTCTTCATTGACCTCTTCATCGTCAGTAAGGCGTATCAAGATGGCAGCAATGGCTGAGATGGAGGAGGGCAGCACAGGTTGGGCAGGTGTCAGGGTCTGATGTAACGATGTGTGGTCCGACCTCTCCTCAACATTACCTACTGCTGTTAGAAAATTGTCAACAAAATAAAACTTTTCAGTAGTTCCGTAGTTTTGAAGCTGAATGTAATGGCATTAAACATTTAGGTCTCAACTTTGCTACAGATAGTGCCATTCCCTAATATGCGATCATGACATACATGTACATATTGCTGGGCATTTAGGGATGTCCCTGTAGCTCAACTGATAGCAGCCTCACATTTGAGCTCCTGGTTTCAATTAGTTGCTGTCTGGTAGATCCCAGTTCAATCCTGGGTCAGGACATATCCATTGGGCCTGCACCCATATTTTGGGGAGGTACATGTGTGTTTGAAAAGATGCTTAGAGCACATTGAAGGAGAAGAGTAGGCAACCCCTCCTTGTAAAAATAAGCACTGATACAGCAAATTAAAAAAAACAACATGGTACCCTACATGTATGTGTCAGTAGTAAGAAATGATATCTGGAACATCATCTAATAAAATCAATAGTCAAAACTCAAGGGAAACACAGTAAAAACACACCTAGGACAGTAGGAGATATCTCCTGTGTATTAGCTATGTTTCCATTGGGTTTTGTATTGTGTATCCTTCAGACACACATAGGAATCACAATAGAAAAGTGTTTCTGATCAGTATTTGTCTACTGTATGACAGAGCTTTGCTAGCCAGGGATAAAAATGGTCTCTGTGACATAATCACCATCATCATCTGCATCTCCATGTTGTACCAGGCTTTGCTCATACCCTGCCTTCAGCAGGACAGGCACGGCTGTGACGTGGCACTCTCCACGTGCCACCTGCAGGTGCTGCTCCTCCTCCAGCAACACCTGATGCAGGTGGGCATCCTGCTGAGCTGTTCTGCTGGTAGCTGCAGCTGCAAACATGCGTTTCTGAAGAACAGACAGTAATTGGACATAATATACAATTTACCTTCTGTGATTGGTATTGAAGCCGAAGATGAAAATCCCATCTTAGTATGTATAACTTTGCGTTGGAAGAAAGTTTAGCATTGTCCTATGCTTACTTCCAACACAGAAGAGCTTCCATGACAATAAAATACAATTACCGTATATTCTCGAATAAAGTACGCACTTTTTAATTTTTTCAAATCTGAAATGGTGCTACAAGTTGTTGCCAAAGTCTGGGTGCGTACTTTATTTGAGGTTATTGCATGGATAAATGGTAAAAGAGCCTAAAATAAAGCCAGTTGTAGCTGCACTTCCAGGAAGGTTTCAAAATATACACATTGGAGTTGTCTTGGTGTTGTCTTACCAAAGAATTGTCTAAACATAATTTACATAAGACTGGCATTTGCATACAATCCTTTTGAGTTAGTGACTTTGACAGTTGTACAACTGGTTTTCCCAGTTAGATGTATTAGCTGACTTCTTCTGCCAGTTCATTCTCAGTGATTTTTACAAGTTGCAGTTAGGCAATCTACAAGTTTAAAGAGACAACGACAGTGTAACCCCAGGTTATTTCATGCAAAATAACCTGAGGAAAACATCATAAATTTGAATTTAACCAGTGCAAGGTCTGTCCAAAATTGGTGGAGAAGGGGTGCATACTTTATTTGAGTTTTTCCATTTTACCTTTCAGTCCCAAATATCTGTCTAAGACTAGCCCCAAATCAGGGGTGCGTACTTTAATTGGGGTGCGTACTTTATTCGAGAATATACGGTAACAATAATTATTGACAAGAGAAGGGTGATATGGTGTGCTTTACTGATAGTAAAGTATTCAGTACACCATCAAATTAAGTACAAAGTACACGTATTTAAAAGAATATTCAATAAAACATTCAAGCTAATGATAAAATACCAGGCATCGTAGTCCGTCTGAGGTTTCCACTTTACCTAATGCCTAACATATGCTTGAATGTGTAAAACAGTAACTGACTAGGCACAAGACACCAAAAGAAGCTTAGCCTATAAATGTTGTGATTAAGTGTAATTCATGAGTAAACAAAGTGTAGAACGGTCTCTGTAATACATACAAACTAGATTGAATTTGTACATTTTTGGGTGTAATTACCTGTCCATCATCAGTGATGTTCTCGTCCCACATGGTGCAGTGTGCCATCCAAGGGGGGTCTGCAACCGTGCAGCCTCCCAGGCCCATAGGAGGGGAGGGCTGGGTGAAGTCTATGTTAGGGGGTGGGATCTACACAGAAATCATAAACAGTTGTTTGTCGAATTATCTTTAATAAAACAACTCTTTTTGACAGTCACACTAATTTCATTAAATCAAACAATCATATTTGTTTTTGCAAGAGCATGAAGTTTAGATTACATGATGTCACATACATTTGCATAATTCCACCAGGTACCATTACACCGCCACCTCAAAAAACGTTGTTATAGTGGCCTTTTCAAGATTGTCTTCAACACCTAAATAATTCTGAATTGTATTAAAATGAAGATATTTAACATTTGGTGTTCAAGACAACTTTGGGAAGACCTCTATACTAAAGTTTTTTTGAGGTGGCGGTATGATGGCACATAGTGGAATTATTATAGTCAATGTTACATTAACCAGGCAAAACTGCTAGGCTTGGACAAACAAAAGGTCTGAGTCACAAATGCAAAGGAGTGTATCATACTACATCTGTAAGCTGCAGTACAATGTAAACCAATCAGAATTGCCCTGACTAACAGACGGTCATCAAAACATTGGCTGTGACTTGTGAACATTGGCTGTGGTTGTGAACCTAATCTTATCGTCTAAAGTTCAGAATGCTTGGTCCCTGAGTTGACAAATTCTAAGCAGCCAAATGTTTTAGTTCTTTAAAATGGATATCTTAATGATAATATTTTATTACCTTAAAGCAAGCCCCTTCCTCCATACTAGGCCATACATGGTAACGACTGTTCCACAGGATCTGCCATCTGGGAAATGGAATCAACATAATGACAAATGACAGGTAACAAAGCCCTTTGGAAACATTTAAAGGGTAAATACTAACTGAAGCCAACTTTTAATTTACTAACTTGTGATTTATAAAAACTATTAACCTTTGATTTCTTTTCTGTATACAGAAGAGTATAAAATTCCAGATATTTTGGGAGAATTCACAGTTCAAGTCTCAAGTTGTTAGCATAAAGATAGTTGGTGCAAAGCTGGAAAAAATTTGCTGACAAGATTAAAAACAATCAATGTAGTTTGTGTCTATCTGTTGCAACACAAGTCTATGTTTCATTTATCCAGACACACAAAAATGAATGTAGCTGTAATACATGTACCTTTTGATAGCATTGATCCTTTGTGTTGGGTCAGTATGGTGCAGTTCCCTCACATACAGCTCTATCACATGTTCAGGGATCTTCACAGATGACAACAGCATCAGTGTGGCTGAAAAAAGTCAGATTTAAATGAAAGAAAGTAAGTTAACTCAGACCAGTTTAGCTCAATGCTTATCTACTGGTCGCGACAGAGAAGACTTTAATGTGTTACTGACGAAAGACACAGCATGGTTGTCTGAAACGTCTGACCATTTCAAAAATCATTATCCAGTTGCTTGAGTTACTGCATTTTGATGAGAAGGGATGTAGTTTGTAGTCAATCATTTTATTGCATCAAGGATATTCCCCTACATCTTTTTGGATAAATACAGTAAAAGTACACCAAAGCCTATTATGTCTTGTCACCTGGTCTGTGACCCTTTCCGGTTGCATGCGTTTTGAGTGACTCAACAATTTTTGCTATGCTATTGGCTATGTGTATCCATTGCGAAGAAGAAGGATCCATTGCGACCCGTGAAGGCATCTCTGATGTCCACGTTCAAGGTTCAAGGTATGCAGCAACTTGCAAGGAGACACTGGATTGTTAGATATATTCTGGTTGACCAATTTTCTCCTGTGCATGATTGTGGAATTTTAATACTGTCAGTCATCTAATTCAATGCTTTCACATTGCAGCTACTATTTCCTCTGCCTGGTTTGTGCATTGTCAAGGAGTTGTGCTGTCTTACATGTAGCTGTACTCAGGTGCAAATTAATATGAAGTGTTAGTCAGTGTTACCTGCTGACTTGGCTACATGCTGATTACTGTCCAGTAGTAGTTCCCATGCTACAGGTAGGATGTCACAGAAAGTGTCGTCCACTAGAACAGTGGCAGCCTTCACTAGAGTGGTCAGCGCACACTGGCTCGGGTTCAGTACCTGGAACAATAACTTCACTTTGAAAGTACCAACAAGTCATTTCCTCACTGTGTACTGTACGTGCATTAAAGATTGTGGTCATTTGATTTGTGGTGGATAAAATGAAGTGTCCTCAGTGGATTTAATGGTTGAAAAACAGGTGGTTTGAAGACAGTACAAGGATTTTCATGGGGAAGAGGTTACCATCAAAATTATGATCATAAAACCACTGAAAAAAAATCTGCAATTACATTTATTTACCATAATGTAAATACAGTATAATGTTTATACTGTAGTATAAATTTTCCCCCGTCCATCCCCCATGAATGTCATGTTTTGAGAAATCATCAGATTTTAGCAAAGAATGGTCAAATGGTCAGTGGCCAAACATCCTATATAAGACGTGGAAAAAGAAGCAGCGACACTAGTTGGAATAATCTCTATGAAATTACCATATTTCTAATGATACATTTTTATTTATCATATCAGTATTAAACATGACATTGACTTCAACAAAGTCAATAATTTGTTTCCGGATCAAAGTTGAATCATAATGGTAATTGCCAACACAAAACTTGAAGAGTGAGGTTTTCTTGACCTTACCTGTGTCTGTAGATACTTGAGCATCCCATTGTCCGAGCTGGCAGCTGATTTGGCCAGATCTGACCACCCGTATCTGTGACAAGCTGCCAGCTGCTCTACAGGAACCCCCTGTACACCACTGGACCTGCCTACACTCATGGAGCTGGGCATCTGCTGAGAAACCACAAATTAATTCCATTTCATTATCTATTACTGAGAAGGTTAAATTTTGGGATCATGTGTTTGTGTGTGTGTCTGTCAAGATAATAACTTGTCTGCATGGATTGACTGAATGGATATTAAGAGTATGTAGGGAGGACTTCATAACACCTAAAAATGAATACAACTTTGGCTACCTATAGCAGATTGTTGTGGTACTGCAACAAAATTTCCTGTTTTGATATGTCCTGTTCTGGACAAGCTATGGTCATGATGTTTGATTGGTCAGAAAGAAGTGACATAAGTTTTGGCCCTCTAGCAGGTTTCTTTACAACTGTAGGGGGCATTTCAATTGAATATGGTAATGGTGCAGTACCTGAAAATAACCTTAGGGGGCTCAAATTATCATGTATCTTCAAATTATCATGTATCTTCTGGACCTCAAAAACTTGCCACATTCCAAAATTCTTACAAATCCATCACAAGAATTTTGAGTTCTAGCACCTCTTGTTCTGTATCTTCGTCTCGACAGCGAATGTCCATCCCTGCCCCGTACACGGTGTGGACCGCCTTGGCAAGCCGGAGACAGCTGCGCTGCTGGCGGTGGTAGCAGTCGGGGTGACAGAACCCTTTGTGTTCACAGATGAAGTTGGAAGTGTTGGCTACCTGGACAATCACCTGTAATATAAGATATAACAAAGTTATCGGTACTAAAAATACTGTTTTCAGCCAGGTTGCCCAGGCAGCAACCTGAGTCAAATCCAGGTTGCGTCATCAACATTTCAGGTCACCTCACTTCCAAGTTATTACTTTCATCAAGCTACTAAATCCAATATTTTTCCTTTCAGTTAAATTGTTTTACTTTATCAAGTAATACAAAAGCTTAAGCACGTAGGTGGGGGAAATATGATGTTCCAAGTGCAAAACCTCAGGTTGCGCAATGTACCACCTGGGTTTTAAGATTAAGTTGCGCCAAGCAAAACAGATTGCAAGTGTAAGTGGGTATTTGGAACACTGAATATGCTATACAGGGCTAGAAATACCACACGCATATGCAAGTTTGTGCATGTAAAATTGTGTGGTGCAAGTAAGTTAAGACCAAACTTGTACCAGTTTAAGTTACTTTCATCCACTATTACCTGACATTAGAAAAATCTTGCACACACCAAGAACATTGCTTTTTGTCTGTCCTTGAAAGTACAGCATACATATTTTAGAATATATTTTAGCCAAAGGATGATCTGTACAACTGAGGCCTAGGACCACCGTTACCACTATCAAATTATATTCAATCTGTACTTACATCAATCCAGGGTAGGTTAGTGCAGCTGTAGTCTTCCTCATGACTTTCTTCCTTCTCCATGTCATATCCCTCACTCCCAGAGTGATCCTCCTCCGACTCACCAGACATGCTTCTCCTCTGGAACGGTGGTGCTACAGAATTTACATACAAATACTAATTGAAATCTCATACATGCCACATTTAGGCAAAATCAACTCAATTTTCTTAGACATTTGTGGGAAATGAAATTAGAAGGCAATGCAGAATACTGAGGTGCACATTTGTTAGAAGTAAGGCCAATCATATGTATCTAAGGTAGACTTGTTTCTTCAAGTGGATAGTGTTAAATAGTATGGATAGGCATGTTTTGTAAGGTGAATAGTGTGCAGTGCTAAGAACAAGAATGTTAGATGTAAAGTGGGTAGTGTTCAGTACTAAGGACAGGCATGCTTTGTAAGGTGAATAGTGTTCAGTGCTAAGAACAAGCATGTTAGATGTAAAGTGGGTAGTTAACATGTTATTGTTAAGTAGATAGTGTTCAACACTAAGGGCAGGCATGTTTTGTGAGGTAGATAGTGTTCAGTACTAGGGACAGGCGTGTTTTTTTAGGTGGATAGTGTTCAGTAATAAGGACGGGCATATTTTGTAAGGTGTTAAGTACTAAGGACAGGTATGTTACTTCTAAGGTGGCTGTTGTTCAGTACTAAGGACAGGTATTTTTTTTCTAAGGTAGCTGTTGTTCAGTACTAACCTGTGACTGCCAGCTCACCAGTTCTCTTGCCATGAATCCCGCCCCTTCTCCGCATGCTGGTGTTGTGGTACGTGCGGCGGAGAAGCGAGCGGCGAGCACTGGGGGTCTGGGCTTTACGACCTTGTGAGAAAATAGGGTAAGTCTCATCACAACAGGCACACTGGCACTATATTTTGTATATACATTAGGGCTGGGTACCGGTACAGAAAATTCAGGTCCAGGTCCGGTTCAGGTCCAGAGGATCAGGTCCAGGTCCGGACCTGAACCTGGACCTGATTACAGTAGAACAGCAGTACTATGTCATGCATATGAAATTTTGGAGATTTAGATTCAAACACAGGTCTCTATGAGTGTTTAGCTGTAGATGGGAATGATAGCTATCTATACTCAAACAACTAATATGCAGGAAGGAAACGAATATGTTTTAAATACTGGTTCTTTTGCCTGAATCAAAATGATCTCGTTTGTTTTGCTGCGCGGCGATCGCCAGGTGTTGTTGTCGTTGTATGGTGGATTTAGGCTACTCAAGCTCAAGGAAATAAGCTGAGTATGGGCACAACGGAGCGACAGATATATAGGTAACTTGATTTGCGGTTTACTTGGTTGTCATTTTTGTTCCCAAGTTAGGCAAGTATAAATTTACGCCAGTGCAAGTATATACATGTGTCGCATCACTAGCCACTTATTAAAGTTGTAGGCTAGCCACTGTTGACACTTACCCAAAACTAAGTACCTTAACTGACATCTCCGTCTATTGATACATCCTTTAACCGTTTTAACTTCGAGATGTTATTTACAGCTGCATGTAGCAGCTCTGTTTGGTCGTAATATATTATTAGTCTTGGTGTTGGACCGAAGATCGCCAGTAGCGATAGTCTGTTACTGACGTGAATTTTGGAATCGGTCCAACATCCGGTCCATGGATTTTTTTCAGGTCCGGTTTTTTCGGACCGGTCCAAGAAGAAAAAACGGTTTTGTACCGGTACACTGTACCGATACCCAGCCCTAATATACATGTTTAACAAAGGATAGAATCTCTGAGCTATCTTAAAATAATTTTAAAAATGCATGAGGCGCATAAGGAAAACTCTGGAATCAACCCAACTTTATTTTCTGTCAACTCTCAGGGACCTTCTTGTCAACTTTGACCTCTGAACTTCCTTCAAGTGTCCCTGGCATGCCTATAGCATTTACAGGTGGAGAGTGTGTAGAATGGGAAATGAGCTTACTGATAACATAGGCCACTAAAACAAAGTGTCTATGTACAAAACATCAGATTCTGTTTCACAGAGGGAATCGGTAGGCATGGTCATACCTGCTGTTGATACCTTCTTTTCCTCTGATGGCATATCCACATTAGCCAGTGTGGTACTGCTGCTATGCATCGACTCAGTATCGTCAAGACCAGTGAAGCTGATCTTTCTTTCTTGTCCTGTAGATATACAAAACAAAGATTAGTAATGGATTTCCATTCAAGTTGATGAGTTTGCTTGTCAATCAAGATCATTCATTCTGACCCTAAGCCTTTCAAGTGGCAAGTAGGGCAGCAAGTTTTCTTCCTGTTACAGACTGACTAATGCTGGGTATGATTTTAAAGAGAGGGACTGCTAGCCTTTCCCTTAAATTTGTTCAAGATGCCCATTTTACACCCATTCCAGAAGAGTGCAGCACAATATAAGATTAAACCAAAATTCTTTAAAATCAAACAAAATTTATGCCAAAAAGCATAAAACTACTACTGATAATTGTATCCTAGCATTTTAAAGTTCAGCTGTGTTAAACTTCAACTTGGTGAATTACAAGATTGTAAAATATGAATGAAGACTTAAAACTTCATCTAACCAACACTAAGAATCAGATTAACAAAGATGTGCTGAGGGTTTTGACACAGGTTATGTAGCACATACGACCCATAGCTGGAGTCATATGACTCCAACAACAAGTTGCAGTAGATGAGTGCCTTCCACGTGCCAGCAAAACTTTGGCTAAGTTCCGATTTCTTTGAAGTGTTGGTTTGATGTTACTTTCATCCTAAAATACATTCAAAGACAAGGAGATAGAGACTGAACTACCTGCCGGAACGTCCATGGTGACCTTGACGATGCTTGAGCGAGGGCCGTCCTGAGGAGGACGTACCAGGTTACTCCATCGCTGCCTGGGGCCGCCATGATCCACTACCAGCTCACTGGTGTTAGACTGGGTGTGGTCAACAAACG
Organism: Branchiostoma floridae; assembly: GCF_000003815.2. Lineage (NCBI taxonomy): Eukaryota > Metazoa > Chordata > Leptocardii > Amphioxiformes > Branchiostomatidae > Branchiostoma > Branchiostoma floridae. The sequence continues at coordinate 221,316 of NW_023365751.1, forward strand.
GATGGTGTGGCTGACTGGCTCTGTATGGAGGCATCAGTCAGGTCAGAACACATAACAGGGTCTTCCTATAGATATACATGATTGTGTAGCATTAGCCTGGGTACCATCTGGATAGTCGTTCACTCCCATGTTCACTTCTGCTATCCATCTGAAGACCGGCAAATTCAAACCTTTTGGTGCTAACATCAGTTAATGAGCAAAGTATGGAATGGGTTCTAGAGCATTCGTTCGATGACAACAGGCCTCCCACAAGCGGACAAGCGCCTGTGTAAAGAAGGAAGATGGGACTGGTGTCGTAGAAAATGAATCACAGACGCACAAGATCTGCTGTGGCCGAGAACCGATCTTTATTCTCCTCTGTCACATCATGACTGTCTCAGTGTGTCCTCTCTCTCTGACTGAACCCTCATCCCTGGTGTTCCTTCTTTTTATCTCTTAGCTGGGTGCTGACGTAAACAAAACAAATTCCTACCACATGTACTTGGCAGGTCATTAATTAGCTGTGATCTGGACCCTTTGTTCTTCCTTATCTCGCCTACTCGTCAGCAAAATACAAGATGTTTATCAGTGATTATCAGAATCTGTGGATTTCTAAGAACCCACCCAAGATCTCATTTTAAACAGATGTTGTCAATATGGGCTCTATTACACCTGTTCAAACGAGCGCTTGAACCCATTCCACAACTCACTTATATTTGGGGACCAATCAGCACCTCCAAAATTTGGATAATTCCAGCAGAGCTAGAAGCGACTGTATATAGCATATAATGAATGCCGGTCGCGAACTACTTTCTAGATGGTTCTCAGGCTAGCAAAGCATAAGATTCATTCAAAAGTTTTCAACAATACACGTACTCTCCAAACAACTAACCAACAGAAAACATGGTAAAAAAGAAAAGGTCACAATTTTCAACAACAACCATTGTATGCTTGGAGACGGAGAACATGTTTGCAGTAACTGTTGTAAAAGAAGCTGCTATGGTGCCAAGCTTTGTCCCTGTGTTGAATTTGATATGCACTAAAAGTCAGCCATAGTTCAAAAGGGAATTGTGTCAATTAGGGCTGGGTATCGGTACAGTGTACCGGTACAAAACCGTTTTTTCTTATTGGACCGGTCCAGAAAAACCGGACCTGAAAAAATTAGGTGGACCGGATGTTGGACCGATTAGAAAATTAACAGATTATTTTATCAGGCATTCACACGTTGTGGCGCTTGCAGGTGGAAGAAAATAACAAGAGTGAAGTAGAGTAGAGTTTATAGTAATTTCTACCAAGTTTTACAGCCAATCGTACAGGTGCAGTTAGCGTTGCAGGATTTCAAAACGCCAGTGTAAGTCTAATACTACACCAAACAGATTTCTTTGTAGTGAAATGGACCCTTGGTATGAGTCACTATGAGTCATACTACATCAGGTACAGGTTCAGGTCCGGACCTGGACCTGATCATCTGGACCTGAACCGGACCTGGACCTGAATTTTCTGTACCGGTACCCACCCCTAGTGTCAATGTTTTCATCATTGCTGGTTATATAATTGGCTTGGACCTGGTCTGATTTTAAGTCTGTTTGAGACAAATAAACTGTTCTACTGTTGTTCACTAGTGGTACATAGGTCAGCATGTAAATCTGTATACAGCAACCTGTGTGAAAATCAACTCGCCCCGAACGGTTCGGACCGGTCCGAGGGCAGTCCACACGGTCCGCCTACGTGAAAGCCGTCCGGCCCGCGAGGCTGCCCGTCCGAGCGTCGGGCGGCGAACCGTCATTAAGTGGTTCAGCACGTTCGGCAGTTCAGGACCGCCGGACGCCTCGGGCGCCGTAAAAAACTTAGAAAAAATTGCCGCCGCCCAGCCAAATTTTGTCTAAGTCCCAAAATTGTATGAAGCCGTGCGACAGCGCCCCCTTCCGTACACTAAGCGCAGCGACCAGAAGAGCGGTACAGTCCGGTGAGACTATATTAGACACTGTTAGAGGCATGTTTTACATCCATTATAACGGGGCAACAGCCAGAGCGGGCGAACACTAATAGTAATAGCGTTGTACTGTCGCCTAAACAATACTAATAGACTAAGTAATCCTATGAAAATAAAATAGAAATTAGATTTTTCTACCTTCAAATCTACAACTTTTCTTCTATATTATATGTTGGCCGCGACTAATGAATGGGTGAAGTGTTTTCTTGCATATTCGTTCACCACGCACGGCTGTCTGAAGTAAAGAGTAGAGTATGATACAATGCTCAATAGAGTAGCAAAAACAAACTGATGGGTCTTCTAGTAAAGTTTACATACACTTATAAAATGCTGTTCATTTTCCAATCTCCAGCTTACAGTGTTGAGTCACCCTTTGAAGAATCTGCTCCGCTACTCAGTGCAGTTTTTCTGCATGTACGAACGTTGCTCGGAAAGCCCGGCTGTCCAGTGCGCGAGATGATTTTGGCAAACAGGGCGATCCCAGTTCCAGGCCGTACCCGCTGAAATAAACAGCGGGTTGATTGACATCCCGCCTGTGAGGCGCACGTGAGAGGCGCTCTGGTGGTCTTCCCACCACACATTGGCCGTTGCCATGGCGCCATGCTGGCGGCAGCCGTTTGATGTGTACAGTGTGGGACAATCTATTTACTCAGGGCTAGCCAATCGCTACGATTTGTACGAAATCAGCCGGAGACGTCGATTTTCACTGCAAATAATGAGCCACATGATTGGTTGTAAGAAACTGAAACTGAAATCCTATGCCCCACTATCAAGTTTCTTGGAAACTCATCTGAATATCGCGAGCCAAAACACGTTGTTCAACCACGTATTTGAGCCCCCTGGTCGTCAATAAGAAGTTTTAAACATACTCAGAAATGTGACAAACGGAGAAATTTTACGATAAATTCAAGTGATTCAGACAATGCCAAAATTTTTGCAGTTACATATTGCCACATTTTGTGACATAATTTAGGCTGTGGGCCCTGTCCGAGTTTTATGGACGGGAAAATACGTCTGGGAGAACTGCGACAAATGCCTGTTTATGGTCCCGCCGGGCGGTCTACTGAAGTCGGCTTGCTCTCCCCTTGCAGGAAAATGTTAGTCTCTACCAGTACCAGACTCCGGGTCGCTGGAAAACCGTAGAAATAGAATGAATAGAAGAGTAAGCCGGCAAGAGGAGTGTAGCCTGCCAGGGAACAGTACGCGACCTGCACAGTTTGGATTGCCCATCACGCCCACGCAGCGTTGAGTGTGCGGATCACACCTACATGTTTATCCTCTCGACCATTATTAAAGGGTAATATGCCACGAAGTACCAGTCTTTGCATCGTATCTCGTACACTACCAAATGCCGTGCATGCAGCATATAAAATCTTTATTGACACGACAAAAGTAAAGCGACTTTCGTAAGGTCTATAACTAAACAGACATATGAATATCTATAGGTATGAACAAGTCATTGTTACGAAGTCTGTTCTCATGAAGAATGAGTATGTTTTAGTCCTGTTTGTCTCTTTATTTTTCTCTAGCGATAAATGAGAAAAAAAGTCTTAAACACGTAACAGCAGATACCGCTTGGATAGTCGCAGTGGCATGGCGAATAAGAATTCGGCACGCCGTATTTCGTTTCTAAATCACACGAACGCTATATTGTCCGTTCTGCTGTCGTGTTTGATTTGCTAACTACATTGCCAACGCCAATAAAATCGTTGTCTTCCAAGCGCAGTGTAATAAAGTACTATAAGAAGAATAAACGACAATGCTATTGTAGGTCACCCTGGCACCTGAGGTCTTCACCACACGACTCGGGATTGATCATGCTCGCACGGCGTTAAAACGGGCGGGGAAAAGTTACAGACCACCATTGTTTTCTGTAGAACTAAATATAATCTTTCTACCCTATGATTGAATAATTGTCTCTGGCGCTTTACAAATAAGACGACATTGAGTAGCACTACGTTTCGATTGACTGCCATTGTACCAAGCGACGATTCTGTCCAAATGTGCAATAATACGGGAGATAATGTTGAAAATGTATTTAGCATCTTTATTGCCTTTCATGACGTCCGGCATTATCTCGCCTTGTGGACAATACCTAACATGATTTGTGAAGTGCAATATTTTGAATGTTTCTCACTTACCAAAATTTCCACCATCGTTTGGAGTCAAAGCGCATGCTTTGGCCGGAAAGGAACTTGTGAGCAGTACCTGGTTGGATCACCTGTTGGACGACCTGCAGCAGCGAGACTTCAATCGACTCTCTGAAAACGTGTTGAGTTTGACCAGTGACATTATATCAAGAAAGTGGGACTAAAAACAAGTACAGTGCTGTGTCACGCTGGAGTACGGTATCCAAAACAGCCTCGGACACGGGTAACGGTTAGCCGAACATCTAACGCCACCATTTTACATGCATATTGTTGTTAGAAGCGTTAGAACTACTTTATCATTTTGACCTGTACTTAGCTTTAAGAGCACAAACGTACAATAAAAATTCGAAAATATATTACTCGTTAGTCGAAGCGACGACTGGATCAAGAAACGCCGTGGATGGCTGCATCCAGCACGTTACACTTACAGAAGGAGAGACTGTGCACTACCCGTGCGGCGTAAATTGATAGGGGTTGGGGATGGTGACGCACAATCTAGGGGTCGGTGTCATGTTCTCCTGAGAAATTTGGACGCTTCATCCTTCGTAATATGAAAGGTTTAATAGATTTAGAGAACTGCCCTGGATCGGGCCAGGGACAGGCCGGATCTCAGGACACGCAACAGTGCTTCCCGTACCGTTCTGAACGTTCGGACCGGCTATCACGATTATTGTCAGCAGGGTGTCAAGCTTGAAAGACTCCCCTGTCTGCCCCTGGGGATAACATGAGCATTGCGCGTGCGTCGCGGTCATTTCAAATTGAAAACTCATCAGTAAACCGTTTCCTGATGTCCTGTGTTATTTTTCCGCTTTTTAGTCTTATACTAAGGCTAAATGTACAGACTATCATGGATAAGTTGGAAGAGGTGTCGCGTGAGGGGTTTGTACGTTGTCGTTTCGGGTCAGGATGCATCAAACTGCCATGGAGAGATGGAAAAGGACTAGCAACACAAACAATTTGTGTGGAATTATGTTCTGGTGCTGTTCCAACCGACTGCCGAAACTTCCGTGGAATACGAACGGACTGGAATACAAACATCCCTTCTTGTTCAAGACTGAACTGGTAAGAAACTGTTTTACATCGTTTAGCTGTGTTACCAAGTGTGTTAGATGTGAAATTATCAACAGCACAGTCAAAATCCTGGCTAACTGAAGTATCCGTGTATTTTTTCCGCACTTACTGGGACTCCTGGGGGCTGTATTATGCACACTGTTGTTTCAGCGCCCATTTTCGTGGAAACACAGTGGTATGACGTAATTTTCACTTGTTGCATCAAAGAGGAAGTCATGTTTCCACGTACCGTTGCAAATTATATCATAAATATAACCTTCTCGGCGAAGATAATGATGTGATTATGATCGTATTACAATTTCCGCATACACCACTGATCGGAGGTAATTTTAAATCCATGACGAAGGTAACAAAGTTGTTTCCTCAATGTCCCGGGTTTGATAAAACCTCCCTGGTTGGGGGCAACGTTCTCACGGGTCGGACATGTCGGAGCCAGGCGGATCTCTGGACACGCCACAGTAAATCCCGAACCGTTTGAACCGTTCGGACGGGCTATCGGGATTATTGTCAGCAGGGAGTCAAGCTTTAGAAACTCGCCTGCCTGCCCCTGGGGATAAAGCCTGTGAAATTCCAGCAAGTTGTTTTCTTCTCTGTGCTTCAGTAGCGTATCTTGGTTGTGTACATGCACAATGTTGTGTAACAACTAAACGCACAGAACAAAGACTAAACTGTAGACTAAGCGTAATCTGAATTAGCACGTCAGGTGTCCATGTCCATGCTTCATATAGAGTAGAGAGAGTAGAGTACAACTACAACTGAAAAATATTAATATCAACGTTCATAGAATTACTTCTACTCACCATGGCATACTAGTAACTTCCTCCCAAGGACGTTATATATCCATGTCCTCACGAGCGGAATTTCCTCGACAATAATCCTCCCCGTTTAATATTGTTCCTCCTTACCAACTTTTCGAAAAGCGTTTATTCACTTGTGCCGCAAGTAAAGATTTCGCCTGCTATTCACACATGTGCCTTTGTCACGGGCATAAAAATCTATCAAGCGATGTGAAAGTTAAAACGTCTACGGCGTAGGTTAACAATAATCCTCTAGGGTGACGTCTTTTAATCTCTACTCATTCAATTAACATTGTATGATAACACTCGTGGTACTTCTGAAGCCTTCTGAATATCGTTGGTTTTACAAAAGTTAATGAAATCACATGCACAATAACTATACACTAGAGACAAGCAGATTTTACATCCTATTTGCTTTGCTGAATAATTTAAGCAGATTCTAGACTTACGGCCGAAGCTCAAAGGTGCGGCCGGACGTTGGTGATTTTGCCACCCTTCCAGAAATTGGAGACCCGTTGTAGTGTGACATTTTGATTCCTGCCCTACGAATCGGTCTGGTAGGCGGCTGTCCCCGGAGACCAGGCCCGTTTTGCTGGGATTAGGACAGAAGGAAAGCTTTACGGGAACACCGGCCAGTCTTGTCAAAAGTCGCTTACAAGTGCGCAAAGTAAATTTACTGACGAAAGATTCCAATAATAACTGTGCAGACGTTTTATAATACGGACAGCATGACACCCAGCTAGCGGAGATGGTTGCTAATTATTTTGTCGGTCGCCACGCGATGATGGACAGCGGCGCCGGCACGCCTCTATACCTAAAGTTTCGCGCTGTGTGGGTGTGGCCTAGCCACTGGCTCGCAAACTGATATCTGGATCGTATTTTCCCGTCTTTGAATAACTTGCTCGTGAAAAAAGGCAAGAAACACAAAGGAAATTGGTATAATGGCGACATCATTCTTAGTGGTATTCCTGTCAATGGATGTGCAAACTGTGCCAAAAATTAACATGTGGAACGTAAAATAAACAACAAACAACGAGTTATAGACATGTGCGCACTTGTCGGGCGGCTGTCCCAAAGGACCGGGAGGCTTCAATCAAGTGTGGGAGAGTTCAATTCACGTATGGGGGCCAGCACCTATATCAAAACTAGTCTTATTTTAGACACGTAGAATAATATTTTGTGGCACTAGATGAACATATATTACCATTCAATATTTAGATACAACTTTCTTTCAACAAAATACAATGAAGTTCAACATACACCAACAAAATGTTTGGCTTCTTCATAGGATCGTCTTCTTGTTTACGTTTGAGATGGGGTCACTGAACCCTCGCCGCCGCTGGGTGCGTAACGTGCCTAGCGTTGGCATGAATATATTAGGGCATTCAATGATGTTTATAAATGAATCTTCTAGATTATGGACTTGAATGTATATCATATATTAGTGATAGTGTCTCCACCACATGTTTGGCAACCACGCTTCAGTCGGAAAGACATCAGAAATCCATTACTTACGCTTTGTACATGGTTTGTGCGGGCAATCAAATGTTTCCTGGGACTCCGCACGCACATAACGTCAAAGTGAGGGCACATGTGATTTACATTGATTGTCTTGCGGCTGGTGTCATTCTGTAACTTCAAGCTTCAAGCCGTCATTAATATTTTGTCTATAGGAGCGCTGGCGGCAGAGGGATGAATTGCATTGAAATTCTTTCTATTTTGTAACGGCATTCCGGCGGTTCAGACCGTCCGAACTGTTTGGGCAGCGATTTCCACCTCACAACAGCACGATTTTACGCATTCCACGGGTGTTTGGGAGGTACAATTGCCATGTAAATTGGTGGTTCGCAGACGTCCGCAGACGTCCGGACCGGCGCCCCGCGGTGCTCTGCACGCCCCCAGACGGTTCGGATCGCTTTGTTGCTATGGGAACCGCCCGTTCGGCCGTCCGGCCCGGGCGGAGCCGTACCGGCTCGAACCGTTCGAACTGCCCGCTCCAGGCCGCCGCCCGAAAGCGTTCGAACCATGCCGTCCGGGACCAGTCCGGGACGTAGTCCGGGCTAGTCCAAGCGGCCAATCTGGACGCTTTTTGGCCGTCCGAACCGTTCTGCGAACTGTCGAGCGTCCGTCCCGTCCGACCGACCCGTCCGACCCCCGGACTATTGCATGGTTCGAACTGACGGTTCATGCCGGTTCGGACTAGTCCGGGACGGGCAAATTTTCACACAGGAAGGTATGGTACATAATATGTATATCTTTTACAGGGAGGGGATACTAGCCCTTTGCCATTAACATGCCTCAGGCACCTGTTCAATCACAGGACATTTTTATGCCCCTTCTATGAGATGGGGTGTTCCTATTATTTTGAATCAGGGCCTCCCAGTTACCAGCTAACTGAAACCAGGAGCTCAACTGTGAGGCAGTGCTACAAATGTATCTTCAGCTACAGGGACATCCCTGGTGTGTAAATGTGACTGAGCCTATATTGTACAATGTACATACTTGGGAAGGTACTGTCCAGTTTCCCTCAGGAATGTGGTGATCTCTGCTAGAAGCTGACAGGCAGCCATCTTTAGTGCGTAGGGACAGGAGTCCCCATTGGTGCCAGGCGCTCCTGGAGAACACAACAAATCAGACAATGCATTATCATGCAGGTGTTAAAGGTCAAAGGTCAACATGCATGTATCTTAGCTTGAAAGTTGGTCTGTGTTGGTAACAAATGACATGATTAAAAGCGTAATGTCCATGGACAAAGTATGAGTCTTTGACACAAAAGTGCGGGAGGAATAAAACAAGTCATCCATTATATGATACATAATGGCTTTACAACCACCCCTCAACAGGGTTGGGCGGGGTGCCACAATGGGCTTTTTACAACTTATGATCCACTGATCATTGAGTCATGTGTTTGATCTACGTAATGTGACATCACAGAGGTGGTGGATCATCCATTCCTCGACAAAGACTACTTGAGATGGAGAGTTAAAAAATTAGTGTGATCAAGCTATTAAATTCTTAAACAAGTACTATGACAGACATTCTTATTGTCTTTCTAACATGTAGATGTCAAGAATATGATGTATACTAGACTATAGGTATACTTGATATTTTTACATACATAAACATAAGAAAATATTTGGGTGCACCCTGTGCACAGCTCCAATTTTGGGTGCACCTGGGTGCACATGCCCCCAGTATTTCGAGCCCTGAAGTATGATGCAAGATATTACTGGAACTTTTACCAGTTGTTTTATGTGTGTTTACATAAAAAGCTAGGTTTATTCTATACCTTCATCCATGAAGTCTTCCTCTAGATCCTCCTTCTTCATCTGGTTTCTTGTCACCTCCTCTTGGAAGGACCCAAACATGCAGACTGACTTCTGGCTGTCCTGGTGCAAAATCTCCTTCAGTCTCCACCCTATAGCCTGGAATCAGGAAAAGACAATTCCCACAAAACTCTTTTGCTATCACATTGTTTTACAATGAAAATAATTATTCCATATACATTATATATTTTGATATAATGAACATTTTGTCACATTTGACCCCACAGAGTTTTGAATTAGATTTTCATGTCTGCAAGGAATTATCATACTCAATGCATGTCCAATATAATGGGTGTAATCAGTAAAAAAAGGGGCTCCATACAAGATATATGGTTAGCTTTTTCATCTATTAAACAACCTCATGACATAACAAACCAGATTTGTACTGTACAGTACAAGCTGCATATCTGTACAGATTTATTTGATCCACATACACCAAGAAGGACGCAAAGCCTTTTCAATGAGTGTGGTGGGATGCTCATTATGAGTATCAAGTAGCTCTCCTGTGTACTGGGATGATATATATTAACTTATCCACATTTGGGGTTTTGTGTTCTTGCCTCAAAAATGCCACCTTCATTGGCTTCATACATGTGTCATGTAAAGCGGTAAAAAGAAGCACTCTGGTCAGAAACTCCGAGGAAGAGGTATGAGAGACATCAAAATGTAACCAGGATGGACATTATATATGTTGTATAAAAGAAAACTCCAATATCCTGAGTATACACGAGTACACCTACCTCGCCCCACTGAAAGAACAGATGTGCTGCGCTCTGCTGTATGTCTGCGTGCGCTGTTCCGGCGCCGCCTCCGGCATCGCGGTTTGCCGTCCTGCGACGGATGGAGTTCCGCATGACGCGCATCCAGCCGGGCCACTCCCCACGGTTGCACAAGTGGACAAAGTGTGCACATTCCAGCAGCACTGCAGCTCTAGCAACAACTGGGGCCTCCTAGGATACAACGAGAAACACTTCATCATTGAGACTCACGGGAGACTCTAAGTATATCAACTTTTGATCCAAATATCGGGCTGAGGACTGTGGCTATAGATGTTCTGGTCGTTTCATTTTGACATTCCGGAATCCCTTTGAATATTAGATCTCTGCATTGTGCATTTATTCCAGTGAGCTCACTACAATAAAGTAGAATAGGTTTAACCAGACTGTTAAACAGACTGAAAAAGGTCGTCACCGTAACACACCAGCCACTCAAAGACTGTGTCCTACATGTCATGAAAATATAGAAGATGAATTCCACTTTGTTATGAAATGTCCTACCTACAGTAAAGAGAGAGAAATATTGTTTAAGAATATTAGAACCAAAACACACATCTCTCTCGCTGGTGCAGAAAGCGATATTTTCCATGTATTGCTCTCATGTTCAACTCATATATCTGTCTACGTAGGCAAGTTTCTTTATAATGTATTCCAAATGCGAGATCAGATTAATCATACATAACTGTACTATTATTAATAATGTTTTGTTGTTGTTTTGTATGTAGCCTCTTAGTACTACTGTCTGTATAGCTATTAGTTGTTATTAATTGCCATACATTGTACCCTGTGCGATTGTTGAGCAATAAAATTCATTCATTCATTCATCATCGGTTCGCATGCTTACACACAACGGCTGCCCCTTGCGAGATGACAAACCCTTTTGCTGGCTGTTTTATTTACAAGGCAACAAGTGCCAGGTCTCCCTTCAGGATGAATGGTGTAAATCAACATGTGGCTGATACTAGAAAGACATCTGCTCATTTTCAGCTCAGAGAAGTGAGGAAAATCGTGCCTTTTCTAAGGGCACAAGATCGATGACACAGGATTCGAACTCAGAACACTGGATTCGAACTTGGAACCTCTTGGGACTGATCCCAACGCACTGCCAATTATGCCACGCAATTCCACTTCAGTAGTAATAATTATTATCATACAGTCCAAAGGGACTGCTGTTCTGCTGTTTTTACATTATCATGCAGCAGCTATACATCCATTGAGACCAGCCATTCAGTAACAAGGACAGGGAGCAACAATGCTTCTTCTTTTTTCTGCCTGCACACCCCAGGCCCAAGAGTTTAAACTGCACAATCACTAAAAAGCACAGGCTGATGAAACCACAGTTTCACATAGCACCCACTATAACGTTAGTTCACCTTTATTCATGCGGGCTTACCTATATCCTTTGCATTTAAAAAGAGAGTACATTGTATTTAGGGATATTACGTAGACGAATGGTGGTGTCAGAAATGTGTTTAACAGAATAACACTGAATTGAATGACTGTTTGACCTTACCAAATAAAGCATTGCAGCCAGTAGTTCAGGGTCGGGGACAGTTCCCGGCTGACAGGCGTTCAGTAGGAACCTGAAGATGTGCATGCCGTCCCGTGTAGAGTCAGCGTTCACCCCCTTCTCTCTACTCTCCCAGCCTGAGGGCCTGCCTTTTGATGTAGTCTCATTGTGCGGGCCTGAGCTGTGCTGGTCAGATGACTCTGTAAAGGAGCAACAGAGAATTAATAAGAGGTTCTTTATTTAGGATCTGTACCTGGTTGAAATTAGTGTTTAGTAACTAATATACATATAATGAAAATATCATGATGTTTGACTCTTTTACATAGAAATCTCTATTGACACGACAAAAAGTACAGCGACTTTTGTAAGGTCTATATGTACATGTAACAATTAATTACAGTACAAAAACAGACATCAACAAGCACGGTAGGGTTCACGGTATCTTCTCTGGTTAGTTTTAAAGAACACACTTGCAGATAGATGTGTAAAAGTTAGGTGTGACAGGTCGTTCAGTGTAATATAACCAGCTGCTGCCGCGCTGCGTGGGAGCGAAGCTGGGTTGTTATGCCAAAAGGCGGTTTTACCGGCTATTCAGATACAGAATACAGATACAGCTATTGTTTACAGAGTGCAAGATATACCTTCCTTGTCCTCAGACATGAGACCCCTCCTCCTACGACTGATCCTAGCCAGCAGGTGTTGACTGTTGGCCAGCGCTCGCAGTCCCACTCTGCGGTGGTCCAGATGGTACTCCACACTTTTCTCAGCGCCTGTCAATCAAAGCAACAGATTATATATGATTATATATATTTATAAATGACGTATTATAAGTTTATGCCCAAAAGCTAATTACAAGTATACGTGAAAATACCATGATGATAGTAAAACGGTATAGTATGCAATAATATAATAAACATAAAGTGAGATGAAAGCCGTCAACTAGAGCTACTTCTAATCTAAAACAAATGCCATTGGGTTTGATTTCTTGAATTGTTTAAAACTTCTTGTGCACAAAAGGCTAATAATACTATAATCATAATGGCATTACGTTAACTATGAATTCAATCTAAAAGTAGAAAAGTTACTTTTGTTTGCTGGCTGTGGCAGAAACGTCTGCATCTCACTGGCTTCCTCTGGATCCTGGGAAAACTTCCGGGATCTACGACGGGAGGACTTTCTCCATGAGCCTTTGGCAAGAGAGAGATAAGGAAAAAGAAACAAAGAGCCGCTTAGCAATAGTACAAGACTGAAGGTTATATATACTTGAGGAATATACCAATACCAAGTGTTAACCTGTGTGTGGATGGTGTTCGGCAACAGGGATAAGTATGCTTACCTGTGTGTGTATGGTGTTCAGCACCAAGAACAGGTGTGTCTGCGTGTGGATGGTATTCAGCACCAGGGACAGGTGTGTTAACCTGTGTGTGGATGGTGTTCAGTACCAAGGACAGGTGTGTTAACCTGTGTGTGGATGGTGTTTAGCACTTTAAATTATTTCTAACGAACATACCTAGTCTGATCCTAAGTCCAAATGTTCTCCTCTTGCCCTTGTTAAACAGAGTGGAACCATCGTCCTCACTGATGCTCCCCACACTGGTGATACTCATCTGTCTGTTTTGATTCACTGATGAGGCTTTTACAGCGGACGCTCCGTTATTATCGAAGGCCTCGAGCTCGGAGCCTGAGCTGGAAACGCTAGTGCTGCTGCTACGCTTCACGAATCGTCTACGGAAGAAATCGCGCCGACCATGTCCCTTGCGCGTCTTGTCCGATCCGGACGCACCTTTTCCCATCCCAAGGTCCTTTGATCCAAGAACACCCGAGCTACAAAAGTAAGCAGGGAGAATGGCTGCAAGTTTAAAACTTACATGTATCGTAAAATGAACCAAACATTATTTTAAAAGTACTTATTATAAGGTCAAAACATCATTTTTAGGACACTTGCATGAGAAAGCTACATCTAGAAAAAAATATACATTTAGGAAAAGCAAAAAAAAGCTCAGCACTGCATGATGAACAACTTTTTCCATTCATGAAACAGCTAAAATCAATGACACACCATTATTTGGCCTTTTTCAAAAACATCTACAGTCCACCCTAAGAGATATATCTATCACTCAAAAATCACAACCCTTTAAGGTTGTCCAGAACATGAGATACCAAAATGGGAAGTTCTGCTTCAAAATTGTAGAAAGTTGCTAGGGGCCCAAAATATTACCAATAAGGCAAATTAATCCAATTCACGACTTAATATATAATTACTGTAGATTTATGCCATTAACAAACACAGTAACACACAGGCTCCAACAAAACATGACCTAATGACTAGGGGTGGGTACTGGTACAGAAAATTCAGGTTTAGGTCCAGGTTCAGGTCCAGAGGATCAGGTCCAGGTCCGTACCTGAACCTGATCATTATGTGAGAACTTAATGTGAATGGGCGATACTCAAAACAAGGTCCTTTTTGCTACAAAGAAATCTGTTTTGTGGAGTATTGTACTCCCACATGCAAATGTAAAAGCTAACTGCCTCTGTACGATTGACTGTAAAACTTAAGGTAGAAATGAGTATAGACTCTACTCTACTTCACTCTTGTTATTTTCCTCGACCGGTAATCCCCAAAACATGTAAAAGTCTGATCACTATAATAGTATAATCTATTCATTTTCCAATAGGTCCAACATCCGGTCCACCAATTCTTTTCAGATCCGTTTTTTCTGGACAGGTCCAATAAGAAAAACTGGTTTTGTACCAGTACACCGTACTGGCACCCAACCCTAGTATTGACTATTACATACCTGGCAGACTGACTCTGCACAGATGTCTGTTTCCTGATGGTTGCATCTGCCAGCCCAGTCAGTAGGATCTTCCTGAAGGTACTGCCGTGGAATTCCTTCAGGTAGGTCATCAGTTGTTGCACATCGAAGAACAGGCTACAGTTCTGCTGACAAGATAGAAAGGATCAAACTGATGATTCTAACCTAAGCCCAAAACTCAGTTCAATTGTCAAAACTCAGGGGAAACACAGGAGAAACACACCAAGAAGAAGAGGAGATATCCCTTATGTGTATCTTTCCTAGCTACGTCGATATAGGTTAGACATCCAGTGTCACTGACAAAGGATAGTGGATTCTATCAGAAACGTCTGACCGTTTTCAAAACCATATCCAGTTGCTTGAGTAACTACTTTTTGGTGTATCTTCCCAAGCTTTTTCTCTAGTCAGAGGATTCTCTATGTTTGGTTTGGAGTATATATATATCCAAAAGGTTTCCTTATTGCCAATTACAGACTGTGATTCCTATGTGTTTCTCATGGGTTTCAAGGTAATCAATCACTCTCAGGAGGAGAGCATAGCAGACAGCAGGCTGGCAGGTCCTTGTATTTCTGTGGGTGGAGCAATAGGTCATGGATATTAGCTATGTTTTCCATTGGGATTCACATGTGTATCCCTCGGTCATACATTGGAATCACAATAGAAAAGTGCCCCAGTATGTGTCTACTGTATGACTGAGCTTTGCACTACTATTAGCACATTATGTACACATATAACCTACACAAATACATGTGTATCTGCGTGGAAGTGCACCAGTGCACCCGTATTTAAATTATATACAATGTACATGTACTGACAGCTAAATTTTCTATTTGCAACTTTGCATTCATGCACCCTGAGTATTTCAAGTCCTAAAGTGTCTAACATGACATTACCATGGCACCAGGCTTCTGAAGTTCAGTCTCAGCTTGTAGGATCTGTTTCATCAAAGTTTTAAAGCAGCGTGCAATGATGATCCCCTCCATGTCCTCTCTTGCAGTGGTCCAGGATAAACTCTTCTGTCCATAGTAACTGCCTCTTCTCTCTGGCAGTGGTAGAGAAAACATTCTCAAGACAGAATGAACAAAAGTTTCTATCTCTTACCACTATCGTACAATGTATTATTCATTTTGACCGTCTCCCAGTGACGAAAAGAGCCAAAGAGGACAATGTATTTATTTTCTCACCAATCATGCAGATGAGATCTGTCTGCATAAATGACCATTGTTAAATCTAAAAGCTGTTTTTCAGTCATAGATACATGTTGGATGTTTGAAGTCCTGTCATGGCATGCAGGAGAATCTATCATAATGTTATTTATTGTTTTATGTGCATCTTCCCCAGTAGAATGCTACACTGCAGGAAAAAAATTAAAAAATCAAATCAAATTCATTTAATTCTTTATTCTTTATAAAAGTTATCCTCCTCTAAAGTTTTCATAAAAATACTCCAGGACCTGCAGTTCTTACAGGAAGTTCTTATAAGCACCCAAATCTTTATTACAATATCTTTTCCAAATCTAAAGTTCATGTGGTATCTGACACAAAAAGTCTTGAACATGCATAGTTGTCCAGAGTATCAGATATCAAACCAAAATACCATAAAATTTGCTGGTACACCGATGAAAGTTGCTAGGGAAAACATTCTGCATTTTCTTGAAAATATTACCTTAATTAAAGGCTTAAATTATTTTCTTATCCCTACAAATATTTTATAGTAACAGTGAAAAAATCCCAAATAAAAACAGGATCTTACCGGGTATAAAGGGACTGGGTGGAGTAAAACTGCAAAACCCTAGCCAGGAATGGAGGAAGTCAACAGTGGTCGCCAAAGGCTGGCCAGATATCCACTTCTGTAGATGAGTGGTACAGGCAGCCTTGTTTCCCTGAAATAACCTGGAAAACATGCTCAAACTTTCGTCAATAAATCATAATTATCATATAGCCAGACGACGTGAACCAATCAGAAAGCCCCATGTCATGTTTTTGGTAATATGATGCTGTAAACGCAAAGAATTCGGGCCATCCAGGTGTTAAAAAATTCTAAAACTGATATTTAAAAATTTTACCACCTGACCAATCAGAAAGAGCGATACACATGAAATTAACCAATCAGACTAGCAAAGAGCATGGATGAAAGATCAGACCCTGCAGGGAGAATGATCATGAATACAGTACAGTAAAAGTTTGAAAAAAATTGACATGCCAATATTTTCTGTAGAAATTTAAGTTACAAAATGCAAAATCTTCTTACAAATGTACGTAACAAAGAACTAATGTGAATTTTCAGAAATTCGACAAAGAAATTTACACGTATACGTATAGTACCAACTTGAAGTTGAAGGGATCTATGCCTCATACAGGAGTTTGCAGGTTTGGGTAGGAATGATAATAATGTTAATGACTCGCCTGTTCCTTTGTGTATATGTTGTCATAACGCCTGGTCCTTTGCTATAATAATTGAGTCGCAATATGGTCCGAAATGTGGTGAAACTAGATCTTATTGCCAATGGATAGAATATTTGTCCCAATACAGGGCTCGAAATTCGTTTTTGGGACTAGGTGCACTGGTGCATCCAACCTAAAAAATTGGGTGCACCAAACAATTTTTGGGTGCACCACATAAAATAATTACAGAATTACTAATAGGTAGAAAAACCTAATCACAAACCTTACTGTTCCTTTTCTGACCATCTAAAATTTCAATGAATCCTAATTGAACCTCAAATTCTTAAACAAGTAAGTTGGATGTCAAGAATGTGCTGCATAATAGACTAGTAAGTATGTATAGGTAAACCTAATGTGCACCCACAGAAAATAATTGGGTGCACAGCTCCAATTTTGGGTGCACCTGGGTGCACATGCACCCAGTATTTCAAGCCCTGCAATAAAACACACCATACCTGGTGAAACAGTCCTGGGCCTGTTGTCTCACAATGTCCCCGGGAGACCCTCTATGTCCATCACTACATCCATGTGGACAGGAGAAGGACTGGATAACTCGGAGCACAATATCCAGTAGAAAGGCATAACTG